>NC_034015.1:9127848-9427848 GCF_000346465.2 Prunus persica
CCTTGCGCTCTACCAACTGAGCTAAGCTTGCGCGCTTTGTTGTCAACGTTCGTTTTATATTGATAACATAATTTCTCAAACAGCTTAATGAAGATTTCATCGTGGAGGAACAGGTAGAAAATAGATTATCAGTATAAACGAACATTGAGCAAGCAACAAAGCCCGTCTAGCTCAGTTGGTAGAGCGCAAGGCTCTTAACCTTGTGGTCGTGGGTTCGAGCCCCACGGTGGGCGACAATGCTTCACATTAATTTTTTCTTTCATCTTTTTAATTCACTACTACCGTGTGCTTTGTTTGGTTTGAATGCAAAACAAATAATAAATCCTTTTTGAAAACTTTGTCCCTTTTTCTGGGTTCCAATTCAATCATTCCTTTTGCTTGCCTTGTAATTTTGTTCTTCCATAAAAATAAAAATCATTGTTCTTTCTTGTGGAGGAGGCAAACTGTTAGCTTCCGTTTGAATGGAGGTATTTGAAAGAAAGGATTTGGATTTGACAACAAAGCTATAAATTTGTTAAAAGAAATTAGAAATGAAGCAAATAAATGGATATATAATGTATCCTAGATTTGGAATCGCTCCATCCAAATGGACTTGTAATGCTAATACATACAAGCTCCCGCCTTTTCTTTCTCTCTGTTCTCCGTTTTCTTTTTTTCAGCAAGATTTTGTAGATGATACTTCTTTGTAAATTAATAAACAAAAAATAATTTACAAGTACATAAAAAATTGGATACAAGTTACAACATGCTTTGAATAAAAGAACATAACTTTAATTATTTATTTTCCCCTAGCAAGTGTGATGTTTTACAGAAATCTACAACGCCAGGTCTGACATTTCATCGCTTGGGGAGCATAGAGGTAGGACCCCTCATTTTGTGTTATCATGTTAGTAACTATGAATATCAAAAACCAAGGAATTCCCCTAATTCAACGAGAAAGCTCCATTGCAGTACCTGCACAACTCAAAGAAATTAGCAAACCAGTAAATTATAAAAGCAAATCTGTATTCGTTAATACAAGTTTGAAAGATTGTCCACATAGACAAACACTGCACAAACAACTTGCAGGCATCCAAGGAAATATACACTAACCTGTTGCTGAACTTTTCAACAGCATCAGAGGCATAAAGAAGGGTTTCATTGGCTTTCTCCAGAACCATATAAAGTTCCTTCCCTCTTGTAACCCGAGCAATAACCCAAGCATTGTTTTTCGCCCGGATGCTAACTTCCAATTCTTTCTCTTGACCAGCATTATTTGATTGTGCTTTACTCTTTTCCAAATCAACTTCTTCTCTAAGCTTACTTAAGGCAAGTAAGGAATCCTGCCACAGAACATGAAAAATGAATTTCTTGGACATCAATTCATAAAAGCAATAAATTGACATTAAAATGATGAGATCTAGTCTGATCAGTGACCACTAAGCCTATCTTTTGCAGCAAACACATGCATTAGGCCAAGCCGCCACAGAGAACACCCAAGGTAAAAGAAATGCACTGAGAATGCAACCTAGTCTAGCTGGAGACTTGTGAACATGGCACCAGTCATATAAATAGAAAACTGAAAAAGAAAATGATTATAGGCAGCTAGGTTTTCTTCCATAATTCCTTAGCTGCTGCAGGGGAGTATATTTATACAATATTTGATGCAGGTAAACAAGGTGAACATCCTCAACCAAATGGCCACGTTTTAACACGTATTGTGCAGAACAAGAGAGCAAGCCAAACTGTGGTGGAATGCTTTACCTTAGTAAGGGTTGTGACCTTTCCTGGTGGAGAAGCCCTAGATACATTTCTGTCTCCGTCCACTAGTAAATATCGATATCCACTAACATGATATGCATTCTCACCAACCCATCCTTTTGATAGTTTCTCTTCAACTCTCAACAGCTTTAGGGATACCTGGAAAATAGTAAATAAAAACATAAAATTCAAACAATGGCACTCCAGCTTTCATCTCAAGAAAACTTCTACAATACAGCTAATAGCATGAATCAGAATCAATGATTATTGCACCAGTAAAATTCCAAATAATTTATTACAGGAAATTAGCGATTAAGTAGACATTTTATTTCATTAGGAATCAATGAGACAACGTATGTTGAGGACATGAAAAAGGATATAGAGGATATTACAAAACTAATTTTTTCCTGTCGATGAATATAAAGGATATGAGTACATTAAACCAAATTAAATCAATAAAAATTTAAATAGGGAAAGATATGAGAAAGACATTAAAATGTTGCTTCAACACATCTAACAAGAAATTTGGTTTTGGTAGAGAACCAATATAAATAGGATTTCTATTGTGGACCTCTATTGATTTAGGGTAACGATTTCCACATGACAGTGCTAATGACAAGTTTAAAATGTAAAGAAGCAGTTTGATAGCATAAGCATTAGAGTTGCTAGCAGGGCTAGGAAGCTAACATTTTCAAGAACTTGCTGCTTCACCGCAGAAACACCTTGATCCCCAATTAGCACTGAAGAAACAGGAATGAGAAAAATTAAGGTAAGGCTCTTATGCTGATGGGCACACAGATACATTCTCTCCTCTGTCTGATGGAGCAAAACTGTTGGAGTGGCAGAAATCAAGTTACTAGCCTCTGCACCCCAAATATCAGTGACAAGAAAACCATCCTTCCCTTTGGACCACTTATCCTGCTGCAAGGGCCGTATGACACGATAATTGTTATCTCCAGCAGGAGAGTTGACATCTGAGCCTTGAAATTGTTCTGGAACACCACCAGGACGGGCCAAGATAGAACTTGAGGATACATGGGATGTAGCTCCTTTGCGTAAATAGGACCAGGAACTTACTCCAGAGGATAAAGCACGGGGAGTCAGCCTTAAAACAGCATATGCAAATAGGTTTACGGTGTCATCCTAACAAAGGAAAAACAAAATTCACGAAAGTTAGCATTTGACAAAATAAATGCACTCAGCACCTCTTTCTATGAAAATTCTACGCAAGAAAAATGTAACTCAGTTCTTAAGCTTCTCCTGAACTTTAAGACTAAAACACAATGGCATATGAATGATTTAAAAACAGTTAAAACGCCTAGAAGATCAAACCATACAGGAGAAAGTGTTGTGGACACCAACAGGTCCTGAAACAAGATCAGTGAGTGACAGGGTATGTTCCCAGCACAAGATTCGAGCACCCTTACAAGCGACTGCAAAGAAAAATGAAACCATTCAAAACATACACAAAAGAAAAATTGTATAACATTGCACTAACAAGTAAAAGACTAAAATTAGGAGATTCAGGTAGAACTTAGAAGTCAGGTCGGAACAAGGGTGATTATAAAAGCCCACATGTATGCAGAAATGCACAGTTTTGTAGAATACAAGTGGGCAAGAAAGAAGATAATAGGACAGTTAGTGATGATAGACAGGCTTAATACTAATGAAGCATTGCATTATAAGTTAAGGTAAAAAAATTAGTAAGGTATGTCTATAAAACTTATAAGGAAAATGGATAAGAAAAGTAGAGAATAAACATAATACCAGTACATGTACTACAACCATCTTTCCAAATTACACCACAATATGGAAGCTGAAAAAAAAATCAACCATGGAGAGGAACTCATGGACCCAATGAGCATCTAAACAACTAATACACCAAACCTAGAACAAGTTTATGACTAGGACATACTAAAACATCAATAACTTCCAAGGAAGAATCTTGAATAAAAATGTAGCATTAAATAAGCAGAAAATTTCAGCAAAACTGTTCTGGCCTACTCCACTAACATATGATTAATTTATATTCTGAAAACAAACCTGTACTTCAATTGCTGCTTCCCGCCCTACAGTAAGCATCTGTACGGTTCCACGCTCCTTTAAACAGTCACGGAATGATGGTAACAGTAGTTTCTTCCCGACCAGAAAATCTGCCCCAGAGAGTAAAACCATACAATGAGATACAGCAACTTCAGCATTACTTAGGTAGAAAAATCCAATCGAGAGGGCATGATACAGCAACTTCAGTATTACCCCAGCAGCACCCATCGAATGGAGACCGCTTTTGAAATGCTGGCAATTAGTGATTTTACAATGAAATTTGAACCAAGGACAATATAAAACTAGACTTCAGTGTAATTAGTAGGTATACGACTGTATGATGACTTACCACCAAGATAGTCCATGATGAAATAGTACAAATGAGATCGAGTTAGTCCTCCACCAGGGTCTTTGTCAAGCAACGCTCTTATAGATCCATGAAACATCACAAAAAGATAATGGACTTCCTTAAGAACCTTTCTCAATGCATCACTTCTCCAAATAGCTTCAAACTCCTTGCTTTTCTCCACTACCTACAACAAGGTGAAGCAATGATTTGAAACTACTTCAAAATAGCATTGCCTACAACTGCATTCTAAAAAAAAATTAGTTTAGCTACGAGAAACAAAAATGTGAGCATCAGGGGCCTAAAACATTAGTTCTGAAAAAGCCCATAAGTTATAACATGCTACCAACAATATATGAACATTATCTAAACACATAATTGAAAAGGACTAACAATGACAGGAATGTTTGTAAGGAAAACAGAGCTCACCATCACCATCCAGATATCTGGTTCCGCCTCATAAAAAACATGCGAATGCCTCTCTGCTTCAATGGCTTCACAAGCAGCCTCTGGAGAGAAGATTCTGCACAAAATATATACAAGTTCTTATAAAAATCAAAAAACACTTGTATAAAATTTATGTAAGAAAAAGGGATAGAAAGTAGAAACCTGGTAAATGTGATAAGTCCTTCACTGAGCCCAATCACAGAGAATTGTGCTGAGAAGGGCAAATCGGCAGGGAAGAAAAACAATATCTTGTCCAATTCTTGCCCTTCATTTTGACCCCTCCTCAAATCAAATATGCACAATTGCAGTCCTTCTGGGGTTGCACTGGCCGTGGTACTAGCAGACGACAAACCCATAATTTCTTCCTGCAACAATGGTACAATCAAACAATTTGCATAACAAATTGAACCCTAAATTTCGTTAGCCGCTGAAAGGAGAAGGAATTGCGAGATTGGAACGACTTACTTGCAGCACAGCGAAGCTTCTTGTTGGGCTTTGATTTTGATTTTGGTACCAAATAAGGTTTATTAGATTAGATGGAAGGAATTTGCTCCGCCATTAGGCACTGATCCTTTTTTTCAAAGTTTGAATGGTAGGTAACTGCGTGGAGGAATTTCACTAATTACTGTGTCGGCCTGTTTGCTTAATTGCTGTTTTTTCCTGCATTTTCACTCTTGCAGTTTTATCCTTTTAAAAAAATATATATATATAAGTGATAGTGAGGGGAAGGATTTGAACACATGACTTTCAAGGTAGGGTCTTGTTGATATAGCATGAATACTTTGGTAATATGCAACTATTAAACATTTTAAAATTCAATTTAGAGAAAAATTAAAAAACTTTAAAGATGCCAACTGGTCTTGTGCAGGGGAAGGACGCTTGACTTGCAGACTCAGGTTCGAAGTTCGCTACCTTGACAGTATGTGTGAGCAGGGAAATGCTAGCAACTCTGTTTTAGACTTTCTCTCTTCTTCTCATAATAAGTGTCACTTTCCTTATACTTAAAACAATGTCATTAATACATCACACAAATTAGTTTTTGTTTTCCAAGTTTACCCTTATTGAATGTATTAGCTTTTATACATTTAATAACAAACTAGCTTGTTATTAAAAATAGTTAATACATTTAATAAGGGTAAACTTGAAAAACAAAATCTAACTTGTGTGATGCATTAATGATATTGTATTTAAGTGTAAGGAAAGTGACACTTGTCATGAGTAGAAGGGAGAAGATCTAAAGGAGAAGGTTGGAGAGAAAGTTGCTAGTATTCCTTGTGTGGGAAAACCTCATCTCTCAACATCGATTGTATCAAACCAATGGGGTGTTTTATATGATTTAATGTATAATTTTATTTTTAAAAAGACAATAGAAATTGTAAGTACAAAAGAAAATGATTATTAGATTTTTAAGCTAATAACTTTAGCTAGCCCACCCGTTAATAAATTCTTGATTCCGCCCTTGCCCTCTCTCAATATTGCCTTTATAAAATTTTTTAAATAAATACAACGATCCCAACCCAGCCTGCAGGCACCTTTTTTTATAAAATTAAAAATAAAAAAAAGTGAATTTCAAATTTTTTTTAATAATTAAAGTTACCATAATATAACAGAGTTGACGGGGCAACATGAGACATAGAGTGAAAGCACAACGGCCAGAATGGGTCAATTGAGAATACAAGTGAAAAGTGAGATTTGAGTGGAAAATACACGGAGCAAAACAAGGAAGCCGGACAGAAATCTACTCCTTTTTTTAACAGAATTCTCCAATTTTGTATACTTTTCATCTCATAGTTTATATTCAATATTTAAAGCATGAAAAAATGAGGAGGCAGTACAAGTGTATCAAATAGAGAGTGTGAATCGGGTATAGACCAGATTGTACTTGCATACCTTCTTCAATAAGTTACAAGGAATCATGTATAGACTTTTTCTTTTTCTTTTTTAATACAAGCGATAGTTTAAACATTAAACATTAATGAGAGGTTCTTACACACACATTACCAAGGTACCATAAGGACGTGAGCGGCCACAAGGGTCACTTAACTTTCCTTGATAAAATTTCTAGTTTCGCCACTACATGAAAATTTGAACTTGAGACCACTAGTCTGTAACCCTTTTTTTATTTGGCTAGACTCCATTGGCAGAAATCTGGTATATACTTTAGCGGTGAAATGAATTAACCCTAAATAAAACCACTTATAGAAAAATTGCCATCAAAGTCGGTAGTTGGTATTAACACATCAATTGGAGATCGTATTAGGATGACTATGTATTAAACAATCACCAAATAGGTTTCTTTCTAGGTTGATTGGGGAAGGCACCTCCTTCACATGCACCTATATGAATGTGTCAGGTCAACAGAAAAAACACAATCTACGGATCTGATTACCAAACTTGACTCTTTCTTTTTTTTTTCTTTTTTTAAATATGCAGGAGTAAGTAAACCAAATCGCAAATGGTTTTTTATGATTCAATTCAAAGGGTCACTTTCATTTTTGAATTGATCCTAATATTGGCACACGACTGCAAACGCAGCATATCCCACTTTGGAAACTTTGGCCTCAAATTAATTTCACATTTCACGCTTAGCAGTTTCATATTGCATAGGCGTGAGAATACGAGCAATGACAATACAAGCAATGCTAGCATCAGTCGCACGCGTGGGTGATTATGGATGGCAAGGGTAATCAATACTTAAATGAGAAAAGGATGCAAAAGGAAAATGAATCAGATAGCAACATCACAAGCTTATACAGGAGGAAAGATCAGGGGAAGAGGAAACTTACAAGGAAAGGAAACGAGGAACAAGATCAAACCAAATTCTGAAGCATTATTATATCAAAAGCTATATGTAGCGAGCAAATACAGCTATACCACACCAGTCCACTAGAAAACATGCATAAAGAACTAGATATTACATTAACCTCTAAACCCAGAATTCCAGAAAATCTGTTGACATCCTATGCAATGAGGAAAGGCAGCACAGTCAACATGAAGTCCTCATAGCTGAAAGTTCCAGTACCGGTGTACGCTTTGTCCTTCTCCTTAAATTTTTCGGTTAAACCCTGCAAGACACAAGAACAACAAAACAAATAAGTGCCAAAAGAAAATCTCCATTTTAGAGCTGTACTTAAAGCCATTTTTCGAAGTTCTTAATACTGGTAAAACTACATGATTCAGTAATGTACAATAAAAATTGCGGATATCCCAGTTGAAAAAATCAAGCAAAGAAAGAAAGGGCTATTTTTCTTCTCTTGTTAAGCAGGTTTTGAACTAACTGCAGCAATACATTCTTGTTCTGAATTCCCAACCATATAAAGTAAGCAGGGATCGAAAAACTTGTGCTTATGCTCTTAGCATAGAAAGAATAGATAAAGAATGCTGAATTAGAAAGTAAAACGGAAAGCCAAGTGACGAAGACGAAGAAGCTCCCAAGTTAAAACTATAAATTGAGTGCCCAAAATCATGGTAAATAGATTTAGTCACAAGTAAACTGACCTTAACAGTAAGACAGCACCTGCATTTAATCACAACAAAGAAAAAATATATATATTAAGAGATTGATAAAAGCAAACACAATGTGAAACAAACCATAAAGAAAATGAATGTAAAATATGAAAGGAAAAGGGAAACGTACTCGATGAAATTGTCATATTCAATGGCCCTGTGTTTGCCTCCGGTCTTGTCGAATTTAGAGACCAGCAGATCCAAAACCGTAGGTGACACGGAAAAACCCAGACTCAGCAGTGCATCTCTCAGCTCAGTTGCATCAATGTGCCCACTTCTATCCCTGTCGAACCTCTCAAATATTCCCTGATCCGTTGTCACACAAATTATTAATCACAAAACCAAATTTTACTCAAAAGGAAAAAAAAAGAATTTATATTTAAAAATTTAAGTTTTAAAAAAAAAATTGGGAATTACCCTCCAACTCTGAAGACTGTAGAACACTGCAGTGAATTCCTTAGGCCCTGTTTTCACAATTTACCCAGAAAAAGAAATCAATACGAATTACCGTTTCATTGAATTAATAGCGATATTTATTGAATTTATTGAATAACGTTAAAAAACTAAGCTGCAGAATACAAATTATAGCATGGGAAATATTCCATAGCTTTCAAAAGACCAGAAAGCAGAGATATCTCAAACGAAGACGCGGGACCCACTGAAGCACAACGTGTAGTCACATTAAGATCCAACGGTCCACAAACCATGACTACCACACATTCGCATTCAACGCAAACACTGACACGTTAACACAACACGGACACGTGAAATACCATTCAACGACAGCACTATCAACCACTAAATAGAAAGAGAAGAAGGGCATGGCGGACATTTCGCCTGCATGCCCCTAGCAGCCACTCCGCGTCCGGTCACTGACTGGGAGGAACAATGCCAGAACGACATCGTCTGGATTGCGCCGATCAAAATCACAGAACGCACCGTTAACTCTAAGAATCGCAGTTGTCTAATTTCCCAATTTGACGAGAAAGAACTCAGAGATACACACGCTTATGGAGAACAGAGAGAGTTAGGGTTTGTGAAACGTTACCGATCTTCCTGGTGTTGGTTTGGGTGAAGAGGTACATGAGAAGATGAACAGTCCTCAAGCTGAAGCTCTGATTGTATGACGACAGAGCTCTCTGCAACTCCTTGTCGTCGATGAAGCCACTGCCGTCCTGATCCGCCATCTGAAAGCACGCCACCACATTCGGGTCCGTACCGGGTGGGAACGACGATGGCACCAGAGCCGCGAACGGGCTTCCGTAGCCCGGAGCCGACGGCGGGTATCCACCCCCGCTGCTTCCGTGGCTCTGGTGAGGCTTCTCTGGCGCGTACGGCGCGGCGTACGGTGCCGATGGTGCGCCGTAGGGTGCAGACGGCGCGCCATAAGGTGCAGCCGGCGCTCCGTACGGTTGCGCTTGGTGTTGGTGGGGCTGGCCGGGTTGGCCTGGCTGGCCTGGCTGCGGCGCGGCGTAGGGTTTGCCTGGTGGAGGCGTGCTGCCGTAGCCGTAGCCGGGGGGCGGGTGTGGGTATCCAGACATTTTTAATTTTGTTTTCTAGTAGAATAGAAGCTTTTTGAAGATGAGAAAATGTTCTGAGAATTTCAGAGAGGGCTTTGAGCTGATGGAAAACAGATCTATATATAACTGAAGTTGAAATCTCGGACCCGAAGAACTGAGTAATTACATCGTTGCCCTTGGCTTTAAATGTAATAATAAAAAGAATTTAATTTTTTAATTAATTTTAAAACAACTAATTTAATTTTAAAATAAGTATTCTATCTTATTTAATTAGCTAGGACTAATCTTCATGATTAAGGTCTAAAGTTTGGATTGTGAAACAATTTGATTAGTAAAAAAAATTAAAACCATGTGCTTGCCTGGATTAAAACAAGGGTTAAATGTTAAAATGGTCCATGTGTTATAGTTATTTGGCAAATTTAGTCCATTTGTTTTTAATTTGGCCAATTTAGTCCATGTGTTTTACTCTGTTAGCCAATATTGTCCATTAGGTCAAATTACCATTAAAAAATTCATTGAAATTTTTATAAGTAATAAAAAAAATTATTAAGTTCAATTTATAAAATTAAAAAAATTTGGAATCCTAACAACCTCTATGCCCTTCTTCTCTCATGCCGTCACCACCACCACACCCATCATGGCAACCACCATGAGCAGTCCCAACCACCACCTATTCTCTCTCTCTCTCTCTCTCTCTCTCTCTCTCTCTCATACCAGAACAAATGGATATAAACCGTAAAGTTATTAAAAGAGAATATTATCAACTTCATCTCAAACAACCTCAACATTGAAATCCTTATTGAGCTTCTTCTAGGGAGGTGAAGATGATTTCATGGCATCAAGCCAACCGTTGGACTAACATCATCGAGCTTTCCTTGCTTTTTCCTGGGGATGTATCTGTACTTGCCAGAGGAGAATGATGCTCCTTGCTGTGAGTATGGCAACAAACTAGAATGGAGGCCTAGTCTTGATTTAGCTCTCGGTGGAGGCGGCATGAGAGAACGACATAGAGGCTATTGGGTTTCCAGATTTTTTATTATGTAATTATATTTAATTCTGTTATTTGTGTTTATAATTTTTATTTATTTGTAAACTGAACTCAATAATTTTTTATTATTTTTTAAAGCTTTAATGAATGTTTTAACTTAATTTGACGGCATGGACAACATTTACTAACGGAATAGAACACGGGAATTAAATTGGTCAAATTAAAAATACGGGGATTAAATTGGCCAAGTGAGTAAAACACAGAGACCATTTTAGCATTTAAGCCTTAAAACAATATTGTTTTCTCTTTTTTTCTATTAACAAAAATAAAAAGAAATGGGAGAAATCCTCAAATTAATTTTTTTGTAATAATTACAAGGAACTTAGGTTCCATTCAGTTCATGAGAAAGGAAGTTTGGGTATGAGAAATCAATTGCTTTCTCATGTTTGGTAAGTCTATGTATAGGAAATGGTTGCCGTCACATGAAAAAGTAGGGAGAAAGTGAAGCCCTCCTCTCAACTTAGGTTTTGTTTTCGCTTATCATAGGAATGTTTGGGAAAATGAGCCAACATTAAATGCATATTTTTCACGATCATTTTGTCCCCATTAACAATTTAGAATTACAATATATCATTAAATTCATTTTTTTATTTGTCTTAATGCTTAACATAAGAGATGTTATAATTGTGAATGAATGGGAAAGTGTTTGCCAGCTTTATTTTCTAGTTTTGGCCTTTCTTCCGGCTCTACATCTCTTATGTTAAGCATCAAGACAAAAGGTAATAATGATTATTTTTTGAGAACCTCGACGGAACGAGGGAAACTTTATTGATAAAGCGAAGAATGACAACGGGGGGGACAATGTGTCTGACCCCGACTTAACACATCACACAATAGGGCGTCCTGAATAAGATCAGGGGGCACCTCAAACCAAATAAAGTTGTCCACATTATGCAAACCAAAACGAGCAAGTCGGTGTGCAACACCATTTGCTTCCCTAGGAGTAAATTGAAAAAGAGAGCTAGGAAACTGTTGCTGAAGATGCTTTACATCTTCAACAATGGTACCAATGTTTGAATAATCCTGTCCTGCTCGCTTTATTGCTGAAACCACCACAGCAGAGTCCCCTTCGAAGATGGGAGATGCAGTCCCAAGTGAGAGAGCAAGAGCCACCCCTTCACGAGCTGCAAGAATTTCTGCATGTTCAGCCGACAGCACTTCCCCAACTGATTTTGCCACTGCCGCCACAAAACCTCCATCCGCGTCTCTGGCAACAACCCCAACAGCCCCTCTACCCGAAGTAGGATCAAATGCTCCATCAAAGTTAAATTTGAGGCGGCCTGACGGTGGTGCTGCCCAACGCACTGGATCCCGCACCCGATCAGTTACTTTGGACGGAGTATCATTTGCCGTAATAAATTCATGCACATACTGTTGAGCAAAACCCACGACCTCATGTGGAGAACGCTGGACTCCCTGCCACAACAGTGCATTTCGATTTCCCCATATAGCCCATAACAAAGTGATAATATGATCCCGTTGCGCTTTACTTGTACCCTCCAGCATTTCTCTCAGCCAGTCCTTCATTGTATGACAACGTACCTGATGAGCATGCCTTGTCAACAAAGAAATATTCCAAGTAGCCACTGCAAAAGGACACATAGCAAGAACATGCAGAGCACTTTCAGTGATGTCACCACAAAACATGCACATGTCTTGCATATCAACCCCCTTCTTAATTAAGTTTGCCTTGGTAGGAAGAATATCATGGGCTACACGCCATGCAAAAATTTTAAGCTTTGTAGGTACAGTGGCATTCCAAATATGTCTCCATAGCATACCAGTATCTGAATTGGATGAAGAAGACTCGTCCTCATCACCAGAAGTAACTCGCAAGGCCACTCTGTATGCACTCTTTACCGTGAATAGACCATGTTTATCATAATTCCATACAATCCGGTCTGGTGGTGCCCGAATACTCAGGGGGATTCGTACAATGTCAACCACATCCACAGGTAAAAAAAGATTATTGAGTTTCTGGAGATCCCATTGTGGAGAGCCCTCATTACAAATCAACTCACTCACCTTGGTATTCTCCATACCATCTAGGGGGGAAGTGATCACAGCAAAAGTGGCAGGCCTGGGCACCCATTTATCCCCCCAAATTCGTACTGATTTTCCATCACCTATTTGAAATCTTGATCCCATTTCCAACACTTTTCGAGCCGTCCATATACTCTTCCAAACACAAGATGGCCTTGACCCCAGTGTAGCTTCCCAAAAGTTGGTCTGTGGAAAATATTTGGCTTTGAGAAGTCTGCTCGCCAATGAGTGGGGATTATGAACCAAACGCCAACCTTGCTTGGCTAGCATTGCCATATTAAAAGCCTGCAAACACCTAAAGCCCATACCACCTTCAGTCTTCGCTTTGCATAATCTCTCCCAGCGCATCCAATGAATTTTCCTATTTTCCCCTTGTTGACCCCACCAAAAACGTGCCATCATTTGTTCTATCTCATGACATAACCCCTGAGGCAAAAGGAAACAGCTCATAACATATAAGGGAATAGATTGGGCAACTACCTTCAACAATACCTCTTTTCCTGCAATGCTCAAAGTCTGTTCACGCCAACCTTGTAATTTTTTCCAGACCCTTTCCTTCAGGTATCGAAAACAAACGGTTTTATTTCTACCTAACATCATTGGGAGGCCAAGGTACGTTGCATGAGAGTCAACCCGAGGAACCCCTAATACACTAGCCAAGCGGCTTTGGGTATCCATATGAATATTGGCACTAAAAGCCACACAACTTTTTTGACAATTTATCTGTTGACCAGAAGCATGCTCATACACTTCAAAAATGTGCTTTAACACCCCACAATTATTATCAGTCGCCTTTGCAAACACAAAACTGTCATCTGCAAAAAATAAGTGGCTGACTGTAGGAGCTCCCCTACAAATAACGATCCCTTGCAGCTGCCCTTGGCGTTCTGCCTTTGATAGCAACGTGGTAAAACCTTCCGCACAAAGAAGAAACAAGTAAGGCGATAAAGGGTCACCTTGCCTTAATCCCCGTGTTGGGTATAAAATCCGAGTAGGTTCACCATTCACCAAGAATGAGTAGGATACAGTTGTCACACAATCCATAACCATCCTTACCCACAGAATAGGAAAACCCATAGCCAACATCATTTTCTCCAAGAACTCCCATTCCACACGATCATATGCTTTACTCATGTCCAATTTCAGGGCCAAACTCCCCTTCCGTCCTCGTCTCCTTTGTTTCAAAAAATGAGCGATCTCAAAAGCCACTATAGAATTATCTGTAATCAACCGTCCAGGGACAAAAGCACTCTGACTTTCTGAAATAACGCTCTGCATAACAAACTTCATACGATTCGCTAAAGTTTTTGCTCCAATACGATACAGAACATTACATAGACTTATGGGGCGCAACTGAGCCATGGTTCGTGGCTCCTTAACTTTTGGTATCAAAGTCACGAAAGTATGGTTTAGTTGTCGTAACATCTCATTGGATTGTAAAAAAGCTCTAACAGCAGCCACTACATCATCTCCTACAATTCTCCAATATTTTTGATAAAACAAAGGAGGGAGACCATCTGGACCAGGTGCTTTTGAAGGTTGCATTTGAAAAACTGCATCTTTAATCTCCTGATACGAGAAATCTGCTATTAGTACCTGTTGCATATCTGCCGTCACTTTAGGCTCCAAGGCAGAAAGAATTTCCTCCATCATACTTGACCCACTGGAGCGGAACAAATCTCCAAAATAATCAATTACAATGGATGTTATTCCTTGTCGAGACGTACGCCAGCAACCGTTGCTATCCTCCAACCCCTTGATAATATTTCTTCTTCGTCTATTAGTTGCCTTTTGGTGAAAATAGCTAGTATTTTTGTCCCCCGCCTTTAACCAATTTTCTCTAGATCTTTGACACCAGTATAATTCATTCTTCGCCAACAGCTCATCAAGGGATTTTTGCACAACCCTTCGATCCTCTTCCACCCTTTCAGAGTAAGGGGCCTGAAATAAACTAGCCAATTTTGCACGCAGCACTCGAGTTTCCTCCTTGATATGTCCAAAGGTACTTTTACTCCATCTTTGGAGCACCCAAGTCATCTGCTTTATCTTTTTGTCCAAGCCCACCATAGGATCAAGATTACCCACAGACTCCCACACCTGTTTTATTGTTTTTTCACAATCCACATGAGTGGTCCACATTGCTTCAAAGTGAAAACGACGATATCGGCTTTTTTGGCACGTTGCATGCCTTATTCTCACTAAAATGGGGAGATGGTCTGAACGGCTTGGGTCTAAATGCTGAACGGAAAAACCCGGAAAGAGATTTTGCCAAGATGTTGTAGCCAACGCACGATCCAGCCGCACTCTAACGAAACCATCTCCAAAGCGGCACTTCCAAGTAAACTTGTACCCATTAAAGCCCAAATCTCGGAAACCCAATTTATCCACAATGTTTCTAAAACCTTGCATCTGTCTGTTATTTCTTAAAGGACCACCTTCTTTTTCATCCGTGCTAAGAATTTCATTAAAATCTCCTACACATAACCAGGGCAGTTGATTATGGTGCCCTAATTGATCCAATAATATCCATGACTTCTCCCTATCTTGCACCGCTGGAAAGCCATAAAAAACAGTCAATCGCCATCGATCTCCACCTCCATTAGAACCAATTTGTACATCTATAAAATGATCAGAAAAAGCACAAACATGGACATCCACCTCTTCCTTCCATAACAATGCCAAACCTCCCGAATAACCTCTACTACTCACACTTGTCACGCCCCTAAAACCAAGTTGTTTTGATAGTTTCGCCATGTGAGCACTATTACAACGAGTTTCACATAGAAAAACAATCTTGGGAACTTCTTCACGAATGATACTTTTCAACCCATTAACTGTCGAGGGGTTCCCAAGCCCCTGACAGTTCCAGCTTAGTAGATTCATGGCTTCCGGCGGGGCTGAAACGAGTCAGCCACCGCCGATCCCACAGAGCTTGAAGAAAGATCCGAAAAACATCTTCTTTTTTGAGCCGGTAAAACATCTCCAAACACCACTGCCTTGGGGTCCCTCTTCCTACCTCGACCTTCAGGTTGTGTGATCTTACCTCTCACACGGTTCGCACTCCGTCCCCGACCCTTAGCACCATAACTAGTCCTCCCATGCCGTCTTTCATTCCCTGCCTGTCTAGTGGCTTTAGACTGCATGACTTGCCTGATTATAGGACTCAACCCAAAAGGATCAGAATCTTGTTGGGTTCCAACCATGTCTAAGCCCACACCCTTCCTCCCATCATGTGTTGAAATAAGCCCACTCCCTTCATTGGGCCAACTTTTACTCCCAATACCCCTATCATCAGCAAGTCCAAGGCCCCCATTTAACTCCACGTCATTGATAATTGGAAGCAAATCAGTACAATTCCAATTAGTCCCACAATCATGCTGCTCATTTAAAGCTAACGTTAGCTGCCTATTAGAATCCGCAATACACTCATGATTGGGCTCCCAATCAATCCCCAAATTAAGGCTGAGATTTAAATCCGGTAATACAGGGCGACTCAAATTTTCCATAACGTGCAAGTTAGAATTACTAGCCATAATTGGAGCATTTAATGGCTGTAAAACTTCCCCAGTAAGATTCTCTTTGTCCAATCCAACACCGCCGCCATGACCGTCGTGAGCCACCTCTACGAACTCCTCCACCTCCTCTTCCATATCTATTGGTGCCTTCATAGACCATCCAGGAGGGTCAGAGATCCCAAATCGCCTTCCCAGGGGTCTACGATATTCAGGTCCAAGAATGTCTTCCTGAAACCATCGCCCATAGGGTTTTGCCACATCGTCTACTTGTTCTCCCTGAAACTTGTGGCATTGACTTTCAATATGATCGAAGCATCCACACAGGTAGCAAACGTGCGGGAGTTTTTCATATCGAAGGTCAACCCATTCCACCTTACCCTCTTGCAACTGAATCGGCAAACAACGCCTTAGTGGTTTGGTAATATCTAAGACAACTCGGATTCGCAAATAGCTTCCAAAACATTGGCCCCGCTTGCTTTGATCTGTGACCACATACTCCCCGATCTGTTGCCCGATCATCTTACCCATCTCTCGAGTCATGTAGATTAAAGGCAGACCTTTCACTTGAACCCAGAACTCTTGTTGGCATAACGGAATCCTCGTCGAGTGCACCAAGTCATCTGCTTCAGCAAGAACTAGCAGGAAATGATTAAATGTCCATGGACCTCCCCGTAATATTGTCGCCCTAGCCGCATTCGTCTTAAAAGAGAACACAAATAAATCTGCCTCCAAGTCTGCAATGTCCACCTCCGCCTTTGGCCGCCACAGCATATGCATGGTTCGTTTAAAGGCTTCTTTATTGATCGATTGTCTCGACAGAACTTTACCCACTAGTAGGAACCTTGGTGTTTTCAACGTTCCTGCTTTGTCTGGCTCCACAACCAGTGCCTGTTGCTCCTCCTCAGTGAGAGAAAAGCGAGAAGCAAAGTTTTGCAGCATATTCTCCATGGTCGTGAAAAGGAGAGCCAACAGTGCTCCTCCCCTATCCGCACACCACACTGCCTGTTGCAATCCTCGCCAACAGCAGTCTCGTATCATACAGAGGTACTACAATCACCACCGAGAAAACCAGCCGTCTTCTCGGTCCGCCGCCTCCCTGGTGTTTTTAACTCTCCTAAAGAAACCTAGAGACCCGTAATTGTCATATTATTCTTACATGAAATGCATATATTTATTTTATGTATTTAATGATTATATTATCAATGGTATCGAGATATTAGACACCTCTTACTTATAAAAAAAATTATAAAATATGATGTGATTGTCGTCACACTCTTATGTCGTGTTACAAACTAATTCACGTGTTATAAAATTTAAGCTACGGTTTTGGCAAGACCAACTTTTGTTTCCATTTGCAAAAGTCTTTGTGAAGGTATCATATCATTTCGACCTTATAGAATTGCAAGTTGAATTCAGAACCAGTTCTCCACCTTAATTCTTAAGCCATGGAATTTTTTTCAATTACATAAAGCAATAATATTAATATCCGTTGAGAGTCGTGACCCACTAACTCCATCTTCAGCCAAATAACCTTTCCTTTGCTTCTGAACACGTGTCATTGACCCTCCTCCAGCCAAAGAAGGAAAACAGTACAGATGTTATAAAGATTATATCCTAAATTTGCTAAAGAGTCTGCAATCATATTTGTTTCCTACAAATTATGGGCAAATTATAACGACTTGAAAATCTTAAAGGAGGAAATTAAATTAATTACCAATTTGGATTGCTGTCACTTTTTTAAAAGCTGCTTCTGTTATATTTTGAAAATAATCAACTATAAACTAAAGTAGTTTCAGGTTTGGTATAAAAATTAGTGTAAAACAGTTTGGTAATGTCATTTAAAATAATTTATGATGGTATTACATGAATTGAAAAAATATTTACCCTTCATTTGGATAGAGGAAAATAACTCGGGATTTAGCTAAAAGTCAGGAATTGAAAAGAAGAAATTGATATTTTCATTGTTTGGCAACTTAAACATGAAACTTATTAAATGACGCACGGAAAAAATCGTGGAAATTGGGGATTGAGATTCTTGAATTTAATTTCCATCAAAAGAGTCGTCATTTCACAATTCCAATTGATCAGGAATTTGTTTTCACTATAATTTTTTTTATTTACAAAATTCAACATATATAAATCCTCGAGATCTCCTTCAATTATATAATTGAAATGCTAATTTTCAATTTAGGATTGCTGTTACTTTTTAAAAAAGCTACTTCTACTATGTTTTGAAAATAATCAGTTATAAAGTAAAATAGTTCCACGTTTAATATAAAAATTAATGTCAAACAATTTGATAAATTTTAGTATAAAACTATTGTAATTGTAGATAACGATTAAAATGATCATAATATTGAAAGTGGCGGTGGTAGAGATTGAGGTAATAGTGGTGGTGACGATGTTATTGAAATTTTTTGTTATTAAAAATAAATAATTAAACTTTATATACGCAAGAATAATAGAATTAGATTAACATACTATTCCACTTTTGAAAACCACTTCCTGTTACTTCTTACGTCTGTAATTGTGGATTAAAGGATTTGCTAGAAATTTTATCGAGTCTAGTGTTAAAGTGCTTTATTTTTTTCTTCTTTTTGGTGAAAAGAGGATAGACTTTGCCAATAAAAAAAACCAAAAAGCAACACACTTTACGGGCAAAAAACAAACATGGATGCTAAGCGATTAGAGGAGAGGATTTGCTCAAAGCAAAAGGCAAGTCTGGTGGGCCATATAGATTATTTTTTTTTTTCGAAGCTTACTTGGGTTACAGCCATAGCCCTCCCTGTAGTTTCCTCAGTGCTCCCCTCTCTCCTTCTCTCTTTCCCCATTTTCAGTGACATAAGATTTTTATTTATTGTCTTCGTTTTGTTATGATTTTTCTCCACCCATAATAAGTGGCTGCGTCTCGACGTTGAATCTCCACCTGTAATAATATGTGAAAATTTTATTTTAAAAGTAAATATATTACGTTGGTCCCAAAATTCAAACAAGTGGTAAAAAAAAAAAAAACTATTTCAGAAGAGAGGATAAAAAGTAGACCAATTAGAACAAATCCAATCAATAAGATCATAATTAGTTTGAGGTCCCTTAAGTCTTAAAGAAGAAAGTTGATTCCAAAGGTAAAAATGATATAATTAATGCATGATTTGATCATGATGTGCGTAAAATGATAAATTATGTAAAATAATTCGTACCATGATCTTTATATATATAAAAAAGAGGCTGCTAAGACTTTGAAGTGGCCAGAGGCTCTAGTGCGAACCACTAAATGAGAATCTTAAATGAGGATTAGTCTGAGTCGTCCAAATTGATCTGAACGGATGAACATGTAAAATTAAGCTTTCAGTAGAGGCGCTGCCAATGGCATCTTCCTGGCAAAGAAGAAGACTCAGGTGCGATTCGTTTCATCACGTCTGGTTTCATATAAAACTACGTGGTTTTGTTTATAAAGTCTTTTATTTTAACAAAATTCTGTGTTTTGATTGTTTTAGTATGAAAAAGAGTTGAATACATTTTTGATTGGGTTTTACATGAAAATTTAATTTGGTCACTGAGAATTTTTTTAAGCCAAATAGGTTACTGTGTTTCCTAAAGTTTATAATTTAAAGACATTCCATATCTTCTGTTAAGTGCAGTTCTTCCTCTAAGGCCTAGTTTAGGATTTCTGCCGCTTTAAAAAAAAGCTGCTCTTGCTGTGCTTCAAAAAGAATTAAAGGTAAAGTAAAGCAATTAAACGTTTGGTAAACTGTAATTTTAAAAGTGTTGTGAGTATGAAAAGTTTGGTAAAATTTTACTGTAAAAGTGTTGTAACTATTTATAATGACTAAAATGAACATGATGCTGAAAGTGCTTTTTACTAATCTGTTTGGTAAAAAATAAAACTGTAAAGTGCTTTTATACTTTTCTCCCTAAAAATTATATTAATCTTTATTTAAAGAAAAGTAAAAATTCAAATTCAAATTCAGAGAGAACAACATTAAAAACTATTACACATGTTTCATTTAATTATAATAAACAAACAACATTAAAAAATATTAATAACATACCTCAATTTTGTCATGCCACAATTCATCAAAAGCATCAATAGTCCCAAGTTTGGAATTCCACCAAAGACCAGTTTCCTTTCCAATTCTTTCTATATTTTCCACTATTCTTTAAGTGCATCCCACTTATTTATCAATTGTGATTTATCGTACTCGGCTCTTGTATCTTTACTCAAGCTAATCCTCACATTTTCCCATCTTTCTTTCTTAAAGTGAGTACAAGGATGATTTCCTGCCTCCACCTCCTTGATACACATGTTACAAAATATAGTTGTATTGTGATTATTACATATAGCCGGAACTCATGATCCACTAGCCACATTATTATTTTTCACCATCTATGCATGTCCTTATATAAATATGTATGTATTGGGAGATGAACATGTTATAGCAAACAATGTTTTTACTAAAAACATACATAATGCCTAAGTAATTACCTATAGGAAAACTGGGGCAATAAGCCCCTTAAGCCGTAATTTAAACTTGAAGACAATTCGACTCCTACCAAATTTTCGGTAAAGTCTTCTCTGTAATTAAAACATTTTTCAAATTACAGTACCCTTAAACGAGCATAGAAATAATCCTAACAGGTAAGGGCACACATAACAGTTAAGACTATTGAAATGGGCATCCTGCCCTCTACCTGAACTTAAAGACGAGCAACTAAGAGCAACTAAAAAATTTAAATTTACAACCTGGGAATAAAGACAATGGGTTATGAAGGAAGTCCTACGGTGTGGACAACGGGGATGCCTCGACGTAGTGGTCTCAACCTCAGATATCTAGAACTTTGGGGGCACAAAACAGAAAATGTGAGTAGACGAAAATAAAGCTTGAACATAAATTATACTCAACATAATAACCCCCTCTGTTTTAGAAAATAATGCCAAAACACCATGCAATAGATTTCTTCAGCAAAAGTACATAATGTCATCCGATATTAGAAAATATTTCAATTCAGTAAAATTAATATCATAACGTACAATAAGGAAAACCATATAATCAATACTTCTCAAATTATTGGAAAACAATGTAAACTTATTAATTTAATCCTATAGGGACTTTTTCGTTCAAGCAGCTGCAAATGGGCCTGGGCTGCTATAAAGAGCAAATGGATATAGTTGCCCCTGTGCCAAGTTTAAGAATCAGGCCCCAAGAGTGCTTTGAAAAGTTTGTGGAGCCTTAGGAAGCACTTTGGTTCTTTCACCAACAAGACAAACAACTGTTTACAAATCAATATTATGGCTTGGCCTGAGGAGCTTGTGGCATTCAAGCTAAGCCTCTATGAGTTTAGCATTAGAGAGAGAAAGCTTGGATTTCTTTTGGGAAGCAGAGTTTTAGAGCAAGTGGATAGGAAAATTTGGGAAGATTTGATGAGAGAAGAGAGGGAGAGATGAGGGTGAAAGAATGAGTGGCTTGATTAGGTTTTCCAACAGCTTGATGATTGCTTGGTCGTGCTTTAGATGGTTGTCTCGCTGGGTAGGAGGTGCCTCCTTCTATAGGCGCTGAAAGCCCTTTTTGGTTCAAGAACCCTAGCTAACTTTCCCCCAAATTTTGTCAAGTCCTTTCCTCTATTTCCCTTCACTTCCTTCGATTCAATCCCTTTGGGTGAGAATTCCTTAATCTAAGCACATTGAGATAGAACATTTTCGGACTCCAAGGTTTTCCTGCAGCTGATTTCTTCCATCTTGGGTGAGGTGCCTCTTGCATTTCCTCTTGGTTTTCCTACTAGAACTTGCAGAGGAAAGAACGAGTAAGGGTGTTGGTCTAAAATGTGTCTTACTTCCAGCAACCCGTGCACATGGGTTTTGCTTGGTTTTAACGATGGCTTGGGTTTGATTTGGTTTTAATAGGGTGCTGGGATATTTTCTAAGATGCTAGGTGTAAGGTTTTTTTCGTTATGGCAGCTACTGATAAGTCTGGGCTGTTGTAAAGAGCCAAATGTGTGAAATTGCCCCTTGAGTCTGAGTTCAAGGATCAGACCCTAAGAGTGTTTCGAAAGGGTAGCTGAGCATTAGGAAACACCTTGGTCCCTTTCACCAATGAAACCAACAGTTGCTTACAGATAAATTCTTGGCTTGGCATGAGAAGCTTGTGGCATGAGAGCTGACCATTCATGAGTTTAGCATGAGAGAGAGAAAGAGCTACGATTTCCTATGAGAAACAGCATTTTTAAGGCAAGGGGGAAGAGATTATAAAGGGGTTCGTTGAAGAGAGAGTGATGGGGGAAATAACAATAGGTGTGTTAAGTAGTTTTCGGCAGCTTGACGAAAGCTCTGTCAAGCTCTGGAACGATTTACCATAGGAGAAAATGGGAGAAGATAGAGAAATGAGGCTCGAAATTGCAGAGGTTTAAGGGATGAGAGATGAAGCTTACTCTCTGGATATGGGTTGCTTGCCTTTTTTTTAAGTTTATCGGAAAGAGAGAAAGAAGATAGAAGCATGCGTGGCTTTAACAGATTTCCAGCAGCTTGACGAAAGCCTCGTCAGGCTCCTAGGTTGCTTGACAGAAGAGAAAATGGGAAGAGATAGAGGAATAGGGCTAGAAATTGAAGTGTTCCAGGGATGAGAGGTGATGCTTGCTCTCTCTAGATGTGGGTTCTAGAGGGGATGCTTGCCTTCGATGAGTTGAAGATGACTTGGGTAGAAAGTGCCTCCCTTTATAGACGATGGAACACTCAATTTTATCAAACAACCCTCTCCCATTTTCCTTTACTTTCTTCCATTCCATCTTATTTGGTGAAACTTTCCCAGCTTGAGCATGTAAGCATGAAGCTTTTTGGAGTTCCAAGCCCTTCACGCAGCTGGACTTCTCCATGTGGGTGAGGCACCACTCACTTTTCCTTCTTGTTTTCTCACCAAAGCTTGCAGAGGAAAGAATGGGTAAAAGTGCTAGTCAAAAGGTGATTTACTTCCATCAGCACATGGGTTTGCTTAGTTTTGGTGGTTTAGCTTCAATCTGGTTTTAACAAAGATGCTGGATATTTCCACGACGTTGGATATTTTATAAGGTGCTGGGCTATTTTGTTTCCAGCGGCTTGTGATTCCTTTTGATTTTGTCAAGCTGCTGGAAGCTTTGGCTGATGTGGGATTTTTTCATGTGTTATAGGCCTTTTCTTAAGGTGATGGGCTATTAGGTTTTCTCTCTCATGCTTAACCATATGTTTAGGCTCAAGGAATGGGCTTGAATTTTGATGCTCCCAAGTAGCCCAAAACTTCCACTCCTTGGACCATCAATGGGCCTCGTGAATACTCTTAACTATTCATGCCACAACCCGTTCAGTAAGCCCCAAGCATTAGCGTGGCTTGGACCCACTTAAGCTTGTAGCGTGGTGTGTTGCTTATTTGCTTGGCGTGGCATGTGTGCAAGAGCATATGACAAACTCTTGCGTACCCAAGTTGGGTTTCTTCCCAAGTTAGGTGTCATACTGAGCTAGAAATATATTTGGGCCCAGCCTTTGATTTTTTGGGCCTCAACACTGGGCCATTTCTCTAAGGTGTTGGGCCATTTCTTTAAGGTGCTGGGCTGTTTTTTCTCTCTTATGCTTACCCATATATTTGGGCTCAAGAAATAGGCATGAATTTGGTGCTCCCATGCAACCCAAAATTTCCACTTCTTGGACCATCAATGGGCCTTATGAACACTTGTAACCATCCATACCACAATTTGCTTAGCAAGCCCTAGGCATTTGCGTGGCTTGGACTCACTTAAGCTTGTAGCATGGCTCGATATTAAAATAAAGGTTATCTTCGCTCGACGTTGTGTGTCATTTGGCGTGTTTGTGCTCAGGCTCTGCCTCATTGTAACGGGATATGGCTGGGCCCAGTAGTGCTTGACAGGACAATGAGCGTGGATTCTTGGCGTGGCATACAGATCATAACTTATGTACACATATACGACAAATTCCTGTGTACCCCTATCGGGCTTCTTTCTCGATTAAGTGTTATACCGTGCTAGAAACATATTTATGCCCAACCTTAGATTTTACGGGCCTCAACAAATCCTTATTGTAAAATTGTATATTCAAATATTCATATATGTGCAAAGTACTCTCAATACACATGCTCAAGAAACCTCAACATGGAAATAAATCCACACATATATCCACACACACACACACAAACTTCACCATCCTTATTTACCGGGGAAAAACAATTCAATACAGGGACTATTTTTAACTAGACCACATGGCAGAATCCTCAATACATATATGGTTAGGTACAAGCGGTCTAACCGAGACTATTGCTCCCCAGACAAGCACTACATAATCCTCAATACACGTGCAGTTGAAATAAGTCTTATGCTGGCAGACTGCTCGTTAAGGGCCTACGGCGCATCCCACCAAGGATGCCCGGGTTTCAGAGGGTAAAGTGAGACTCAAATTAAGTTTCAGGGGACATATCAATAATTAAGCATTTCTTTTTCAATAGACATTCACATCTGATCTTGGCTCATAGACATTTCATCCCTCTTTTTGATTATTTATTGTCTTGATGGATCCTCCACTCTCTTTAGACTAGGGCTGTCTTTCGGCCGGATCGGATCGGAAACAGCAATTCCAATTCCAATCCAATATCTTTCGGAATTCAATATAGAGTTCCGATTCCGATTCCGAAAAAATTTGGAAATTTTCGGAAGATTCCGATTCCAAATAGGTTGTACTTTTAAGTCCCTACACAAAATGACTGAGTTTGAAGATATTTATAAATGACTAAACACCTGAAGTTTATTCTTGCAGTCGATATGGGACTCCAAGAAGAAATGAGAGTGCAACTTCTCTCTCCACTCTTTTCTTGATTTCTACTTGGTTACTCATCCATCACTTCTCCTCTCTCTTCCGTTTCTTCCTTTCTAATCCATGAATGCCAACCTTCATTTTCTTTCTTACTTAAAACTCTTCAGATATGGAACAATATGTACGGATCCCGTTAGGAAAAAAACAAAAACACTTCTCCAACCAAAAAAGAAATCATTCTTCAATTCTTTATCTCTACTGTTTCTTCTCTTGCATTTTTATTTTTCTGGGTTTGCACTAAATCATTTATCCAATGTATATGTTCTCCATTGAATCCTCATTGGAGCTCTTCCCTTGTTGCAATACCCCATACCATCCAGATTTTTTCTTTATCATTTATTTTTCTGTTTCTGCACAAATTCATTACTTTTTTGGTATTGAGATGGAATGAAAACCTTTAATTAAGAAAGAAAGAAAATCAAAGAATGAGTTTTAAAAATTTAGAAATGTTTCATTCTTTTTGTCGTCACTTCAATTCAATGTAGGATTGGAAAAAAAACGCAGATGGTTTTTTTTTAAAGTTATAATTGCCTTGGACCTCCTCTTTCTGATTATCCTTGGAACCTATTATAATTGCCCAAGGCATAGCTTATTTTGAAAATTATAGCATGTTTGAATTCACCTTATATATATATAACAATCTATTATTATATATACAACAATCTATATAGTATATTGATTATTAATCAAAGTAATTTGTCCTACATATTATATATTTATATTTTGTTCATGTGAATCAAATTTTTTTGATTCCATGCTAAAGATGGATTCACATTCATCAATTGATGCTCAAGACTCAAGTTATAGCCGAGTGACTATCACATTGGTTTTAGATTCTAGTGGGTCATGAACATGTATAAAGAGTGTTAGACGTTAATCATGCTCTAGACAATTGTAATACTACAATTTTCAGGTTGGAATACTACAATTGTTAAAGCTCCAATTAATATACGCACATTATATGTGGTGTTTCATGTATAAAATGATTTTATAATTAAAAGTTTAATTGAAGATAGTTTATAATTTTAAAAATACATACATAAATATAAAATGAAATAGTATAATACTTCCTACATTTACCATATATGTACATAGTACATATGGATATAACAAGCACACATATGCACCTTTTTGTTATATTAAATCAAGCATATTTGCCAAATATATATATAGTCTTAAAGTTACATACTACTATGTTTAGTTTTTTTTTTTTTTTTTTGTCAAGCCTATATTTAGTATGTACAAATATTTGTATGTGGGTACTAAAACTTAACAAATAAGAAATGAAAAATATATAAGACCTATAAACTAAAAATAATGCAATTATACTTAGAAACTCGGAATTTTTCGGAAAAAAATTGGAAAAATCGGATCGGAATGGATTCGGAGAACTTCGGAATTTTTCGGATCGGAATTTCGGAATGTTCGGCATTTATCGGAATTTTCGGATTTCGGCATTTTCGGATATCGGATTTATCGGAGTCGGATTTTTTTGGAAAAAATCGGACCGGAATCGGTCGGAATCGGATTTTCCAATCCAACTTACACCCCTACTTTAGACAATAGGATAATAATTTTGTTTCAAGTTGTTGGCGGAGCAATACGAAAATATAAACTTCAGGTTTAATTATTGATGTGCCCCTTGTGCTTTACCGAAAATCCCACTTTACCCCCTACATTTCAAACTAGGTCACTATACCCTATGTGCTTTATTTCGTCAATTGGTTAGTAAAACCGTTAACTTGCTGACGTGACATAAATATTTTAGTAATTTTAGCTATTAAAAAAATTTCAAAATCTAATTTAAATATAAAAAATAATTTTTTAATTTTTTAATAATATTTAATAAGATTAGAAAGATTAAATTTTTTAAAAAAAAACTCCAGCACCCGAATAGCCCCACCACCACACCTCCCACCATAACCCAATCCAACCCACCTAGCCACCCATGGTCATCATTCCACCATGGTTCAAATATGATCTCCTTACCTAAGTGATATACCCACCCCAAAACATTGATAACACTCCCTCCAATCCACCTAGCCATCTTCACCCCTTAGCCATACTCACCCTTAGCCGCCACCCCAAATTCACACCCAACCTCAATAATCCAATGTGCCCCCAAGCCGTAGCCATCCCAATAGAGTACCCAAACACCAAAACCCCAAGCTGCAACTTCTCTTTCCTTTTCCAACTGGGTTTGTGTTTACCCTTTTTATTTTTGAGCATGTGGAAACCTTTAAGTAAAAAATTTCATTGACCTTTTGACCATTAATGGTCTCGAGAATCAACTTTCTTTTATGTGAGCGTGCCACTGTCAGCAGCTTATAGTTGTAACAGATTTGAATGACTTTATATACTTGCGCCCTAAGTAATAGACTTTAAACAAATGATTATGATTTTGGGTGGGGAAACCTCCCGAGAGAGTTCTTTACTACGCCTCAGACTGGTGAGGACGTCACAATTTATCTACATAAAAATGGTAAGTAAAGCAAAATACACAAATTCATGAAAGACATAACAAACTAATTCAGGCAGAACTGCCCAAAATACAAAGCATAAAATGAATTGTTAAGTCTGGATAAGCCTAAGAATTTTTAGACTTTGACTTCTGCTTAAAAATATAGTCACAACGGTGGTTTAAGATTAGACTAGATTGGGTCTCTTCTGATTGGACTGGATGTTTCTGCACTGGAATTGCACATCAGCATCTTCAACTAATAGAGATTAGCTGGAAATCGATACTAATATTGAGATTGGCAGAGTTATAAACAAGTTGAACATATAGAGGTTGACAAGGTGAGCAGAACTGCAAGCTGGTACTTGTTCTTGCTGATTTTGAATGATCTGGTAGCCTTCTAGACAATTTTAAAGCGTCAATGTGTCTTTCTTAATTTTGTTCAGGTTCTCATATGATGAAATACCTGACTTCTATATATTTTATCTAATTTTCTGATCAAAATTTATAAGCGAAATTAATCTATTTTGAATTATGTCTGATTTACCTTATCTAGATTGCGAGGGAAATCTTGTTTTCTTCTTGGTTTTATGAACTTCTTCTTGATCTGGATTGCTTATGAAGGAAGATTGCTTGCTTGCTTTTGTTGGTTGCAAGATCGTGTGATCTTTGATTTCTTTTGATCAATCTGGATTGACTGTTGGGTTTTTGCTTGATTGGTTGGTTGGGTGTCCGTTTCTCCAATCCAGATACTCTTGTATTTATAGGAGAAAATGTGATGATGAATAATGCTGGATATTTCCGATTTTGGACTAATCCCTCAGCAATGCACAAGTGGCAAAAGTTTTGTCAAATAACGCATTGATCATTTTTGGCATCTACTCATATATGTTCCTAAATGCCTCCTTATCATTTCTTTTGCAACAACCAAACTGAAGTGAGCAATAATGCCCAGATTCTTCCAATGTTAGTACCATAAATATCTAAATATCCTTGTGGTAAAAAAAAATCCTCCCATCTTGTAATAAATAGCCGTGATTTCCAACAAAAGTAAGTCTGAATTCACTTTACAGCTTTCATAGTCATCAATTTTATTTGGAGTCTAGTTATCAATGGTGAGGAGTCTTTCTGACATATCTTAACAACTAAGAATTTGTGAACTTTGTGCTAAAACTAACTCAAATAATTTGATCCTTGGATTAAATCACCATTGGTGGTAACTTAATTCTCGATTATCAAAATATTGTGAATTAATTTAAATTAATCCCCCTTTTGTTTGAATAGTATGAGTCATTCGCCATTTTTTGGTAAAATAAAGCCCAATATCAATTTGAAAAGTGAACCCAATACTTGTTTCAGGTTGGCGTGTATATTTCAGGCCCAAACAATTTGTTTTCATGCCTGTCCTTTTCCCATATTCTTTGTGCAGTCATGAAGAACTTTATTTTATTTTTCAAAATTTTTTTACCACAGCAGAGGAGAAACCGGGGTGCGCGTGATGGGGGAGGGAGGGGAGGATGGCCATGCGTTAGGGGTGATAGTTGGTGATGGGATGGGGAAAGGTTGGATTATTGTGGGAGGTGTGGTAGCTATTCGGGTGCTCGTTTTTTAGATTTTTATTTATCTTTCTAATCTTATTTATGATTAAAGTATTTTAAAATTATTTTTAAAATTTAATTTAGATTTTGAAATTTTTTAATAGCTAAAATTACTAAAGTATCTATACCATGTCAGCAAATTAACAGTTTTACTAACCAAATTGATGGAATGAGAGAACGGGGGACACGCCAATAAAGCACAAAGGGCATATTGACCCAGTTTGAAATGTAAGGAATAAAGTGGGATTTTTAGTAAAGCACAAGGGGCACATCGATAATTAAGCATAAAATTTAATAATAACAATAGTTATCTTTTTGTTTTGGTGAGATATGAGGAATCCTCAGAAAACAACAACTAAACACCGCACATGAGTCGAGGCCTAGTAAGACAAAGTAAGTCATCCATCAACAGAGAGCTAACCCAGACAGGAGCCTTATCAAAAAAGCAAATTCCAGGTCCATATTATAACTCTAGTTTGCCAAATAATCAGCAACACAATTCTTTTCCCTTTAAATGTGGATAAGGTGATAATTTCCAATTTGTCTCATAAGATCACAACAACTATGCACCAAAGCAGCAAGAGGATGACATTGCAATGAATTGATTTGTTGAACAAATGAGATAGCAACAACAACATCCATTTCAATAGCAAGGTTAGTGATACCTTTCTCAACAGCAAGCTTTAGACCAAAATATAGGCCCCGAACCTCAGCCTCCAAGATATGACCTTGGCCCAAATTCACAACAAAATCGGCAATCCAGCCACTTGAGGAGACTTGAATAACACCTCCTGCACCAATAATATTAGTGGCAGCCTTTCTAGAACCATCCACATTCAGCTTAAGTTGGCCAATTGTACGAGGTTTCCAAGCCAAAAAAACATGTACTCTATCAGGTTTCTTGCCAAAGCCATTAGCGGCTTTAACCCATTCAACAACCGCAGTAAAGATGGTTTTCCTAGGATTAAAAGGCAAATCCACTTCAACGTTAAAAATCGGCTTGTTACGCCAATTCCAGATATACCAACAAGTAATGGCAAAAATAATATTCCAACCAATACCATTAGGGCTTTTAACCTTAGAGAGCAGATTGCCTAAGAACTAAGGTTTTAGCTCAAATAGGAAGAAGTGAGGAGAAGAATATAAATTTAAAACAAAATTCCATACCATCATAGCCCTGGGATAGTCCCTAAGAATATGAATAACGGATTCAGTTTGCCAACCACAAAGAAGACAAGAAGGATCAAAAGTTAGATTCCTCTTGGTTCTTTGCTCATTGAACAAGATTTTAGCTTGATAAGCCAGCCAAATGAAGATATGAATTTCGGGAGGGATTTTCATTCTCCATAAGTCCTTCCAAAAGGGATCAACATCTCCCAATTCTCTAAAAAAAAAATAGAGTATGCAGATTTAACAGAGAATAAGCCATTTGAAGACAAACCCCAAATTTGAGCATCATGTACAGAGTTCCCAAACCCAATAGGAACAACAGTGATTTTTTGAACCAAATCTTCAGTAAGAGCATTCCTCAGCTAGTCTACATTCCACCAACCATTCCTAAAAAACCTGTCAAAACTGCAATTCAATTCTTGGATATTCAACACTCCATTATGTTGCATTAGAGGTGTATCAAATAGTCATTTATCTGTCCAAAATTTAGCCAAATCACCCTTTCCAACCCTCTAGGTCATTCCCTTTGCAAGCAATTCAACTCCAAAAAGAAGACTATTCCAAGTTAAGGAGTACAAATGTCTTGTTTTCAAATTATGATCAATAATAGAGTAACCCTTGAGGTTTTTCTTTTCAAAAATCTGAGCCCATAAGCCATTATCTTTGTTGTGCATCCTCCAACCGATTTTAGCCAACAAAGCCTGATTCATGTCCTAGCCTTCTTGAAACCCAAACCACCTTTGTTTTTAGGTCTACACAGTAGATTCCATTGGAAGAGGTGGACTTTCTTCTTCCTATCACTTCCTTCCTAGAAGAATTTTCTATTTAACCTATCCAATCTTCACAAATACTAACATGTAATTTTGTGGTCTGCATAGAATATATGGGAATAGCATATGTGATAACATAGATTAGGGTGGCCCCTCCCAGCTGAAGAAATCAACTTACTTTTCCAATTGGCAAGCCTGCAATGAACCTTACTAAGCAAACTGCTTTAAGTGGATCGAGTTACCCTAGAGTGCAAGATAGGCATCCCCAAGAATTTTCCTAAGTTGTCTGTTGAAGGGGAGCCACAAATGAAACTGATCTCTTGAGCTAACGCCCTGCTGGTATTAGGAGAACAAAATACAGAAGACTTGTCAAAGTTGACAGTTTGACCAGAGGCTTGACAAAATAAATCCAAGCATCATTTCATCACCCTAGCTTGTTGCGTACTAGCTTCAGTGAAAAGGATTAAGTCATCAGCAAAAAACAAATGCGATACAACAGGACCAGTTTGGGAGGACCTAACATGTTTCCATTTCCCCTATTGATAGCATCAAAGATGATATGAGATAGCTTTTCAATGCAAACAACATAGAGGTAGGGAGATAGGGGATTTCCTTGTCTAATACCATTCTTTGGAATAAAGGTAGAGAGAGCTCGTCATTAACACAAACTTGATATCTGACAGAAGAAACACAACTCATAACCAGCTGAATGAAGTTACTGGGCATGCCAATTTCACCAAGGACCTTTACAATAAACTTCAAATTTAATCTATCATAGGCTTTAGATAGATCAATTTTTCAGGCAATGAAGCCCTTCTTACCCTTAGAACATTTGAACTTATGCATCAATTCCTGAGCAATAAGGATGTTATCTGTGATTTGTCTTCTAGAGATGAAACTAACCTGATTAGGATTCATGATTTTAGGCAAAATAGGCCTTAATCGAGTAACTAGTAATTTAGAAATTACCTTATAAAGAGTGCAACAAAGACTGATGGGTCTGAACTTGCACCATGAAGTTGGGGGGGGAGGGGTGGGTGGGTTCTCAACCTTGGGGATCAGAGTGATTAGGGTACTCATGAGTTGCTCACGGACATAAAATTCATGAAAAGCCTTACGAACCATGGCGAAGATGTCATCAGCACAATTATAGTTATAACACTCAAATATGAGAATAAACGTACATGAATCAAGGGGAATTGTGTCAGATTACAAAAGGGGAGAAAATGGGGAACAAAATGGAAAAAGAAAAAGAAAAAGAAAAAGAAACATAGGTTAATAAATACTTCCAATATTATTTGATGACAATCAGACAAAAAAGGCGAGTGGGCTGGGTGGTGCATGATGAGTTTTGTTTGCTAGTATGAACTGATGGAATGGGGAATTTATGGTGCCAGTCAGCATTAATGACAGAGGTCCTAGCTATTCGGGAGGCGTTGATGGTAAGCTCAAATGAGGGCTGGAGGGATCTTGAAGTGAAATCTGATTCAAAAACATTTCATTGCCATTTGGTAGCTGCTTTTGTTTCTAGAGTAGGTAAGGAGCATTCTTGGGACTGCATTGGTACATAATGGCTCTTAGATTGTCTAGCTAGTGATGTAAACATTAGCATTAATTCGTATTTTAATAAAATCTCCCAACTTTTTGACCAAAAAAAAAAAAAGACAAAAAATTCTAACTTAAGTAGGATAAATTTGTCCTTAGAAGTCATTTTATAAAAGGATAAATTTGTCTTTAAAATTCTGAAGATGTGAGAAAATAGGATAAGAGGGTGAAAATAGCAACATTCATAAATAATTAAGCCAAGCCAGTGGGGTTCAACTGCGGTCGTTTGGCAGCAATTTTCCCCCCTTTCCCCCATATTGGCACCCAGGTTCGATGCTTGATATTGGCAAAAATTTGTAGAGAACCAATTTAACTGATATCCCCCCTCCCCCTTCCAACGATTGGCCAAAATAATAATAAATAATTAAGCCAAAAAGAAAATAGGTATTACTTCTTAAAATGGGTCAAGGATTCAAATGGATTCGACTTCTAAATCGTCTTTTAGGATGCCGTTAAGGGCCGGTTTGGTATTGTTGTGCTGTGAAAATAACCACTCTCAGATTTGCTGTGACAGATATCAGCTATTACATAAAGTAGTTGGGCGTTTGGTAATATTTTTGTTAAAAATGATTTTGGTACTATAATCAGTTTCTCAGTGTTTGGCAAATGTTTATGTAAAAGTGCTGTGAGTTGTGTACAATGACTAAAAATGACACTATGTTGAAATGACTTTTCTATTCAAGTGTTTGGTAAAAAGAAAATAATTTTACTTTCACTTATGTAATTCTTGTGTTAAATATGTTTTTTCAATCATGACACCCTAAAAATTATTTTAATCATAAAATAAATAATATGTGGAAAACTATTTTCACTGCACTAAAATTCCACACTATTTTAACTTTAATAATGTAAGAAAATTTCCATAATTTTAAATTTTTAATAGAACAATATTTTTTGGTCTGAAAACCAATATTGGACTTTGGGACTTTATGCAATCAATCTAGCATTGCCAAGCTATTGGACGGCCAAAAGAAATGAAAGAGTCACAACATGTGGAATAGAAAATAGAAAAGAGGGCATTTAAAAGAAATAAGGCTTTGTTGGGTAGTTTACAAAAATTCATTAATGTCCTGATTGTTCCAACCTGATTATCGAGAAAGTGAAAACCAAAATCACCTCAACTTATGCTTTTTCAAACTGTTATCGTTGACATAGAATTTCTCAAATAATTACGTTATACTATTTTTACCGAATACGCTAACACACGCATCACTTTCAAAGAAAATAATTTTCCTCTAAATAATGAAATTATCAAACGGGTACTAAATGTAAGCCAGCACATTATTCAAATAGTGCTCATGCTAAAAATTCATAATCTCCACAACTAAACGTCCAAAATGTAAATTTCTTTTTAAATAAAGGTCCAAAATAATATTAGTCGAACAGAAATTTGCCACGTGGTTCTTCAAGCAGAGCTCCATCCTAACGCAGCCGTAGACAACCGCAACAGGCCAGCACCCTCTCCCAAAACGCCGATTAATCCAGAGACAGCAAAACCCGAAAAACAGACCAATTTCATACAAAAAAATTTGAGAAAAAATAGGAAAATTTTAAAAAGTGCCCCAAAGGGGTGCGCACGCTAACAAATGTCACCCGGCCAGAGCAGGTTAGCGCCTCCCGATGCTTCCTGCACTGTCTGTGACTACTACGAGACCTTCCCTTTCTCTCTCTACCCGCCTTATCCTACGCAGCCTCTCGTTATCACCACAGCTTCTCTAGGGTTAGGGCTAAATTCTCATTCGCTTCCTCTCTCTCTTTCTCGCTTTCTTTTCGCCCAATTCTTCATGCGCTTCGGAGAACTAGGGTTTTATGATCTTCTAAGGGTAGCTTCACATTCTGTTCGACCCAAACGCACATGGACCACAGGAGGCAATCCAAGGATTCTCTCTCATACTCAAACCTCTTCAATCTTGAGGTATGTCTTTGTTTTCTCAAATTGTTGCCTTGCTTAGCCCTTTTTGGTTTTGCTCTGATTTGGCAAGTTTTGTGCTTTATGTTTGTAATTCATATGTTTGAATTGGGAACCTTGAATGTTTCTGAACTGAAGTGTATTTTCTTGCATATTGAGATTGAGAATTTGATTGTGATTTTTTATTTTTTCTTTATTTTCTTTATTGTTGTGTTGTAGTCTTTGATGAACTTTCAAGTTCCACAACCAGATGACGATTTTGATTATTATGGCAATAGTAGTCAGGATGAGAGCAGAGGTAGCCAAGGTAGGCAATTTGTCTTAATATTTCGACTCGAGCTTAGTATGACCAATTTGATTTTTTTTTTTTTTTTCTCTTTCTTGTAAATGTATTTCTACACTGCATGCTACTAGAGTATCTCTATGCATATATGTTATATATTTAGATATAGGTGTTGGTTGGAAGGAAAACTTGGGCAAGGGATTTGTGGTCTTATAGATGCACATTGTTTGTGCTTTGTGGCTGGTTGCATGTGTAGGTGGAGCCACTGGTAATGGGCTAATGCCTGACAGAGAATTGAATTCAGTGAAGAAAAGAAGGCGATCTCAAAATAGTGACTACGAGGACGAGGACAGTTATTACCGGACACACATTACAGAAGAAAGGTATCGATCAATGCTTGGAGAACACATTCAGAAGTATAAAAGGAGGTTCAAGGATTCCTCGTCAAGTCCTGCACCAACACAGATGGGGATTCCAGTTCCAAAGGGTAATAAGGGTTTAAAATCCAGGAAACTGGCCAATGAGCAACGAGGAGGGTTTTATGATATGGAAACCACATCAGAGTGGCTCAATGATTCTAATACTCAGAAGCCAGGGAACCACCATGATGCAGATTTTGCACCACAAAGTGGCACCAATAGGTTTGCTTTCACCTCTGATTTCCTTTTGATCATGGGCTATTTTCAACCTAAGCATTTATTTGATTATATTTCCTTCTCTGTATTTCATGCAGAATAACGTATGAACCTCCTTATCTGGATATAGGAGATGGTATCACTTACAAGATTCCACCAATTTATGATAAGCTGGTGACATCTTTGCACTTGCCTAGCTTTTCGGATTTTCGGGTGGAGGAAGTTTACTTGAAAGGTACATTGGACTTGGGATCCTTGGCAGAAATGATGGCTAGTGACAAAAGGTTGGGGCCTAAAAACCGGGCAGGGATGGGGGAGCCCCAGCCCCAGTATGAATCCCTTCAGGATAGATTAAAGGCATCGTCCACATCAAACTCAGCTCAAAAGTTCAGTCTCAAAGTCTCTGATATAGGGTTAAATTCTTCTATCCCAGAGGGGGCAGCTGGAAATATAAAGAGGTCTATTTTGTCTGAAGGTGGTGTCTTACAGGTCTACTATGTGAAAGTTTTGGAGAAGGGAGACACATATGAGGTTTGTTTTCCTTCACTTTAGATTATTTGGTTACTTAATTTTTTTTTTTTGGGGTGGGTGTAGGGCGGGGGGTGTGTGTCTCCCTTTTTATGTGGTATTTGGGGTTGGTTGTTCACTCATGGTTGTTCTGCAGATCATTGAACGAAGCCTACCCAAGAAGCAAAAGTTGAAGAAAGACCCTTCTGTGATTGAGAGGGAGGAAATGGAAAAGATTGGAAAAGTTTGGGTAAACATAGTAAGAAGAGACATGCCAAAGCATCATAGGATTTTTACAACTTTTCACCGGAAGCAACTAATTGACGCTAAGAGGGTCTCAGAGAACTGTCAAAGAGAGGTACTTATGATGTGTATGGCATATGTAGTGTTCTACTTCTTTCTGTTGTACTGCATGTCAGATGTGGATTTTGATATTCAAACTTGGTGATGGTTGATTTTATTAACCTGGAATTTGTAGTACTTATACTGAAGCTATGGATTTTTTTTAAGGTGAAAATGAAGGTGAGTAGATCACTTAAATTGATGAGGGGTGCTGCAATTCGTACAAGGAAACTAGCCAGAGACATGCTACTATTTTGGAAGAGAATAGATAAAGAGATGGTATCCTTCCCTTCTCCTCTATGAAATGCCTTTTCATCCTATTGGTCTTCAATTTAGTCATCTTTAGTGATTTGTAGTTGACATGAAATTTATAATCATGTCCAAAGTTTCATAAGTGTTTGGTCAAATCATGGATCTTGAGAGTCTGTCTTGGAGAGATTGTCATTTGAAGATCATATATTTATTTTTATTTTTTTATCTTTTGACAAAAACTCCATCAAATTTTATTAATTTTTTTAAATATTGATACTGTTGCAGGCAGAAGTGAGGAAGAAAGAGGAGAAAGAAGCAGCTGAAGCTTTGAGGCGCGAACAGGAGCTTCGAGAAGCAAAGAGACAGCAGCAAAGGCTCAATTTTCTTATACAGCAAACTGAACTTTACAGTCACTTTATGCAGAACAAGCCAAGTTCACAGCCATCTGAAGATCTGGCTGTCGGAGATGAAAAACAAAACGACAAAGAAGCATCTCTGAGCTCCTCAGATGATGAAGCTATTGAGGAAGAAGACCCTGAGGATGCTGAACTGAAAAAGGAGGCTTTTAAAGCTGCTCAAGATGCAGTTTTAAAGCAGAAAAACTTAACTAGTAAATTTGATAATGAGTATATGAAACTATGTGAAGATGCTGAACCTGAGGCAGCACAGGAGGTTGCTGGAGCTAGTAGCATAGATCTACATAACCCGTCAGTCACTCTTTCCCTTCTTATTTTTGATCTTGTCTTTCTTCTGGAGTGTATCAGGAAATTGGAGGCAAAGCTTTTTCCAGTCAAATTGATGAAGTTTCTATTATTATATATGCAGTTCCACCATGCCTGTAACCTCAACAGTTCAGACACCGGAGTTGTTTAAAGGATCCCTTAAAGAATATCAGCTAAAAGGCCTCCAGTGGCTGGTTAATTGTTATGAGCAGGTTGTTAGTCTGTACTCTGTACCCAAATGGATACACATGATATGTGCACGCACAATTTAACTCACCTGGATTTATTTTCTCTTGATTGATTATTTAGAAGGTATTTTTGCTGTCTATCAGGGTTTAAATGGCATCCTTGCTGATGAGATGGGACTAGGAAAGACTATTCAGGCCATGGCGTTTTTGGCTCATTTGGCTGAGGTAATTGTTCAGCTTGGTTTGTTATCATAATGATTGTCTTTGAAGTAACTTGGATTGCTTGTCCCATTCAGGAGAAAAATATATGGGGGCCTTTTCTGGTTGTTGCTCCTGCTTCTGTCTTGAACAATTGGGCTGATGAAATTAGTCGTTTCTGCCCTGACTTGAAAACTCTTCCATACTGGGGTGGTCTTCAGGAGCGTACGGTACTTAGGAAAAAGATCACTGCTAAGAAACTTTACCGCAGGTAATTTTCTTTGCCCTTGTTATTTTAAAATTTCAAGAACAACAATGATAATTGGCCAGTATTGGAAGTAACATACTGCTTAAGACGCTGTTTGGGCCGACTTGAAACAATACGAGGCCTTAGACGGAAATTCCAGATTAAGCTTCTTATTAGTGCTGATAAAGAAAATATTAACTTAGTTTTATATGCTAAAAGTTTCTCATGTTTAAATCCTATTATCTTGTAGACATAGTTGCTATTGAAATAAACGTCTCATTTGTGATTGCATGCACCCCATATCATATCTAGAAGGGACCTTTATGAAATAGAAGCTTAGATGGTACACAGGCCTCCTACAAATCAAGTACATATTGCCATGGGTGTAGCTGAAGTTTTCATTTTATCTTGAGTTGGTCTGTTCTCTTGCTCCTTTTCTTTCCCTTTTCTTCACCAAGTAAAACTTTAGCGTGTGGTCAGAATCCAAATACACAGGAAGTATACAAGAGTTGATTAAAAATGAAAAAGAAACAACAAAGTGAAATAAAGAATAAAAAGGAAATGCAGATTCCCCTGGAGACTGCTCAAGAGTTGAACTCAACTCTACTAAAGAATGCTTCGCCGGCTGAAAAACACTTTTTTTCTTTGTTTACAAAATTGATATATTTTAGCATGCTAGTTGTCCATATGAGAAATACCATGGCTCATTTCCCACCATTTTATAAACTTTTGTTGTTGTTTTTGTCCTCAAACTTATTGACAGGGATGCGGGGTTTCATATTCTCATTACCAGCTACCAGCTGCTAGTGGCCGATGAGAAGTATTTTCGACGTGTGAAATGGCAGTATATGGTATTAGATGAAGCCCAAGCAATCAAAAGTTCTAACAGGTTTGGACTTAAATCTTCCTTGATATTTATTTATTAAGGATTTTGGACATGCTCCTACTCCTTGGTCTTCTTGACCTGTCTTTGTTACAAGTTAATGGTTACTGACATGAACTTTCCTCTTGAAAATCAACAATGGGAATTAGCTCCATTGATAGGGCCATTCTTGTGGTAAATTGAATGTGTTAAGTGATACCAAGTGTCATAAAGATGAAACAAATTTAAGAAACCTGAGAAGGATATTATCAAAATAATTTTTAAAATAATAACCATGTGTAATATTCTTGACAAAATTGTCCACACCTTCTAAGCAAATGAAGGTGTATTATTTCTAAGCATCCAAATAAGCGCCAGCAAGGGTGGACATGATGTGTCCTTACTCTTCAGGTGTCCCAACATGGAATCTTTTATGGAAGTAGTCTCCTACAAACTAATCGATTTTACATTATTGTTAGGGTTGCAGCTGTAATAATATTGTGGTTTAGTTCCCCTTGATCCTAGACCCAACCATTTATATTAAGAACTATTCAACAACAAATGCTAACGTTTGCAAAGTCTTTTAGATTGCGAGTTCATGTATTTTATTACGATTTCTTAAATCCTATGTGTACTCATATATCATTGGATATTTTGATTTGACAGTATAAGATGGAAGACACTGCTCAGCTTTAATTGTCGAAATCGTTTGCTGCTTACTGGTACACCTATCCAGAATAATATGGCAGAGTTGTGGGCTCTACTACATTTCATTATGCCAACCTTATTTGACAGCCATGAACAATTCAATGAGTGGTTTTCAAAAGGGTATGCATTTGGATCTGAAATTCCTACCCACAAACAAATAAAGTATTCTTATTAAATGAATTATTTTTCAAATATTAACAGAATTGAAAACCATGCGGAACATGGGGGTACTTTGAACGAGCACCAGCTTAACAGATTGGTTAGTACCCTGACTCTGATAATTGTATTCATTAATAAATTTTACCTTGCTCTTTGGTCTAGTCTAACGTTCCCAATAAAGTTCTAATTTGATTATCCTTGGAAATGTTTTGGTCTGTCAAATTTCTCCTGCTAGCAAGACATGTAATTTGTGAATGGAAATAGCATATATAGGACAATTATATGCAGTTGTCAGTCCCGAAGCACAGACATAATGGGCTTTGAAATGGTGGCGATGAGTGGCTTCCTGGTTGGATATGGGCAAGTCATCTTCCTTGCTCCTCATCCAGGGTGTATTCGAAAATCCCATAAATAATTTAGGCAACCCCAAAAAACCAAGAATTTTATGGAACATTCTAGGTGGAGAAAATCTGGTAATGTTTTTCTTGACAATATTGACCCAAATATAACCTTCTGTGTTTAAGAAACCATGAGGCTAATATGATCCCATTTCTTGTTTCATTATTCCATCTCGCTGTAGCCATCAACTGTACTTAATGGGTATGTGTGCTGGTTAAAACTCTCATAAATGATCCCAGCCTTATTTTTTTTCACCTCTCTGTTAAAACTTTCCTAGTTGTGAATGGAAATACCTAATGGGATGTGGAACATTTCTGACTACTTCTGTTTTTCTCCTTACAGCATTCCATATTAAAGCCATTCATGCTGCGTCGAGTTAAAACAGATGTGATTTCTGAGCTGACCCAGAAAACTGAGGTTACTGTGCACTGCAAGTTGAGTTCTCGACAACAAGCTTTTTATCAAGCTATCAAGAACAAAATATCTCTTGCTGAGTTGTTTGACAGCAATCGTGGGCATCTTAATGAGAAGAAAATTTTGAATTTGATGAATATTGTCATTCAGCTGAGAAAGGTAGGCTATCCTTACATAGGTTTTTGTAGTCTATATGGTGGGATGTAATTATTATGAGATTTCTTGATTGTATTCTTTATTTTCTCAAAATTTTCCATATAAAGTGTTTCATTTGTGCAATGTTAGGTATGCAACCATCCTGAGCTATTTGAGAGGAGTGAAGGAAGCACATATCTGTACTTTGGTGAGATACCAAATTCTCTTCTTGCCCCTCCATTTGGGGAGTTAGAGGACGTGCACTACTCAGGAGGTCAAAATCCTATAACATACCCGGTACTTTCTTAACACCCTTTTCCCTCATACATAATCATAAGTCTTTTGTAGTGCAAAGGTGAGATTATCACTTTGCTCGTACCCTGCACACGACATATTAATTGGTCAGTAACGAAAGGGGAGACAGAGAGGGAGGTAAGTAGGTGTGGTGGTGAGAGATGGAGGAAAGAGTGAGTTAAACAGAGGGAGGCTTGAGGGAAATTCTATAATTTGATGGCAATTTGCATGTATGGCACCACTAATTACATGCCAATTTTCAGGCGCAACACATGACCTGCACTTGTACTTTCCTTATGTAATTCATGTTCTCATTCTCTTAGAAATTATGTTCCTTTGAATAATTTGGAATGCATATTGGACCTGCATTTGGAAGTGGATGTCTATTAATGCTTATTTGAAGAGGAAATTCATGACATGCTTCTATTGGGATGTATACTATTTAGAACATTAATTGCTTGTGTATTCCATAAGAGTATTTCCAATCTACTTTTTCACCTGAAGAAATAAATTAAACTAGCTGCTGTGTCCAATCACAGACATTTGTGCTTGCATGTCCCTCTTCCCATTATTTGATTTTGTGCTGTAGTTTCCAGTAACTTACCTACTGACTAAACTTTTAAACGGAATTTCTTGTTTTTCCAGATCCCTAAACTTTTCTATCAAGAAATTCTCCAGAGCTCTGAAATTTTTTGCTCAGCAGTTCGACATGGTGTCTACAGAGAATCTTTCGAGAAATACTTTAACATATTTTCACCGGAAAATGTTCATCGATCAATATTCTTGCAAGAGAATAGCTCGGATGAGTTGTCCATTAATAGTGGAACGTTTGGTTTTACTCATCTGATAGAACTGTCCCCTGCAGAGGTTGCATTTCTAGGAACTGGTTCTTTTATGGAGAGACTAATGTTTTCTATTATGAGATGGGATCGGCAATTTTTGGATGGAACTGTGGACTCACTGGTGGAAACCATGAAGGATGATTTTGAATGTAGTTATCTTGACAGTGGAAAAGTGGGAGCGGTGACACGAATGCTGCTCATGCCTTCACGATCTGTAACTAATGTTCTTCAAAACAAACTGGCTACAGGACCTGGTGATGCTCCATTCGAGGCTCTAGTTGTCTTGCATCGGGACAGGCTTCTTTCTAACACTAGGCTTCTCCATTCAACATACACATTCATACCACGAGCTAGAGCTCCCCCAGTATGTTTTCAGTTATTCATTATTTTTTTGGTTGTAATTATTGTAGTTGTGCAGCTCTAAAAGGAAAAGAAAGTTATTGTCTTTGTTAACACTTTATATTGATAAACTTATGTCAAAATATTGTATAATGTGGACAGGTTAATGCCCATTGCTCAGACAGAAACTTTACTTACAAAATGGTTGAAGAACAACAATACCCTTGGGTGAAGAGGTTGTTCACTGGGTTTGCACGGACATCTGACTTTAATGGACCCAGGAAACCTGAGAGTCCTCATCATTTAATACAAGAGATTGATTCTGAGCTGCCTGTTTCATGTCCTGCTCTTCAGTTAACATACAGGATTTTTGGGTCTTGTCCTCCTATGCAAAGCTTTGACCCAGCAAAATTGCTCACTGTAAGACTGTTTATCCTCTTTTGGTTTCCTTTTATATTCTTTAGTGACCACTTTTTTTTTTTAAATTTTTTTTTAAAAATTTCTTAATTGCAAGTGTCGAAAGATGAGCTTATCTATCTTTTCTATAGGATTCTGGGAAACTTCAGACCCTTGATATATTGTTGAAACGCTTGAGGGCAGACAACCATCGTGTTCTTTTGTTTGCACAAATGACAAAGATGCTGAATATTCTCGAGGTACTGATTCATTTCTTATTAAACCTTCTTGATTGCTCTAGGTTCATGGGTTCACCTTGGGTTTTCAACTTGATTTGATTCCCATTTCAGCCATACCTAACTATATGTGATCATGACACTGTAATTTTGAGAATAGTGTGATCATGTCACTCAGTGCACGTGAGTCGTGTTCTTTATGAGCAAGTAGTTATTTGTGGCTTAAGAAAAAAGTTTTCTTAGGTTAGTTTTAGTAAATGTTGTTTCCCTGTAGTGATATATGTGTTAATTGACTGAAGTAAGATGTTTTGCCAAACTTTAATTAGGTATTCTAATTAATGCTTTATTTAATTGAGCTATTTGCTGGTCAGATTGTCATTTTGGAAACTCTTATTGCACCAAAGGACGACTTGTATTCCAACTGTTTACCTATCTTTTCTGGGTATTTTTTTTTCTGGTGCTGATAACCTAAATGTACAGGACTACATGAACTACAGGAAATATAAATACCTGAGACTTGATGGATCCTCCACCATAATGGATCGGCGAGATATGGTCAGAGACTTCCAGCAACGGTATGAATTTCATTATAAAGGCTTTGAAGAGCTGTGTGTGTTGTAGATTCTTATGATTACATACTAGTTCATTAACGTATTTAGATGATTGTGTTCTTGCAGGAGTGATATTTTTGTGTTCTTGCTGAGTACAAGAGCTGGTGGACTTGGCATTAACTTGACAGCTGCTGATACTGTCATATTTTATGAAAGTGATTGGAATCCAACCCTGGATCTACAGGCAATGGATAGAGCTCATCGTCTGGGTCAGACAAGAGATGTGAGTTTTTGTTTCCTGGATCCAACCCTAGATTTTGTGTTTTCTAAGTTTTGTGTTCGTTGAGAAATTAATAAATGCTACTGTCTTCCAAATCGCTTGACCATTCTTTTAGTACAGCCATTTGTTTGTATGGTGCTTTGGAATTATCTTCTTGCTTTTATGCATCTTGAGATGTATTCTGCTTAGTTCAGTATTAAATTCTTATATTGTTTAATTCTCACCTACTCATGGTGTAGGTTACCGTCTACCGACTAATTTGTAAAGAAACTGTTGAAGAGAAGATTCTGCAAAGAGCAAGTCAGAAAAATACTGTCCAGCAGCTTGTAATGATGGGTGGCCATGTTCAGGGTGATCTTTTGGCTCCTGAGGATGTTGTATCATTACTTCTGGATGATGCTCAGTTGGAGCAGAAATTAAGAGAAATTCCATTACAGGTGCAGGCAGTTTAAGTTGTTTATCTGTCAATTCCTTCTTCCAAATATTAGCTCATTTCAGATAGAGTTTTAGTGCATTTTCCTTGGTACAAGCCTTTATTCATTTCAGATATTAGCTCAATTCCTTATTCCGACTTTGAGCTCATTTAAGATAGAGTTTAAATGCATTTTTCCTTGGTACAATCTTTTATTTATTTCAGATATTAGCTCAATTCCTTCTTCCAAATACTCTCTCTCTCTCTCTCTCTCTCTCTCTCTCTCTCTCTCTCTCTCTCTCTCTCTCTCTCTCTTATATATATATATATATATATATATTCCCTATCTCTTTATCTCTCTAAATTATCTTATTGTTTTGCCAGACCAAGGATAAACAAAAGAAGAAACAAACAAAGGGTATACGGGTAGACGCAGAAGGTGATGCTTCTTTGGAAGATTTAACAAACCCTGCATCTGCACCTCAGGGTACTGGACACGAGGACTCTCCAGATGTGGAAAAATCAAAATCCAACAATAAAAAGGTACTGGAGCTTGTCTGGACTCCATTGTACCATTTACACCTAGCTTAACAGCTGGCAAAATACTAAATGCTATCTACACTATCTTTGTTCCTCTGAGTTGTGCTTATTAATATCATCGTATCTGTGCACAGAGAAAAGCTGCATCTGACAAACAAACTCTGAGGCCAAAGAATCCGAAAAGCATGGGCGGATCTGATAGCTATGAGTTGGATGACCCCCTACAAACTACTGATCCACAAGCTGTGAAAGCCAAGAGGCCAAAGAGGTCAAAGAAGAGTGTAAACGAAAATCTTGAGCCAGCATTTACTGCGACACTCCCTCCAGTTCCAGAGCAGACCCAATATCCACCCCCACATTAGTTTGGATCCTGCTGGTTTCCGAGCTGAAACTGGGCAGGATATCTGAATCCAAAGGCAGTTCATTTTCTTGTTAATATAGTGGACAAGATTGTAATTGATTGAGCATGAGCATCACTTCGAGGTCCTCTTGTCACTGGCCCCATTGTGGCTGGGAAGAAATTGGGACCAGAGTTGCAGAATATATAGTCAGAGCTGTACGATAGTTTGTAAATATTACTCATAATTTGTTTAGGGTTCAATGGCCATCAAATTACTAGATGGATGGTATATAAAGGTTCGTTCCTTTTTGTGGTCCTCTCAGCTGTATAAAGGGTAGATGTCTTTCGTCCGTGGGCCTAATCGCCGAACCTCTCCGGTTAAGGGACCTTGAGTGAGGGGAATTGTATATGAAATCATCTGGCAGCTCTGCGTCACCTTGGAATTGAAATTTAAATTCAGCCTGGTTTGGGTTAGCATTATTTATGTAAAAGATGTTATGGACCCAACCAATGTGGGAGTTATGATCTGTAGTCGGATTTCGGCAAGACAGATCTAAATTCATGTAATTTAGTATTTATCCCAAATAATTTTTTGGCCAATAAGATCAGTAAATTGAATAAAATCGCTGCTTTTGAATAACGAGAAGGGTTTGGGAATGTTCTAGGAGGCATAAACGCTTTTATTAGAAAAGACATTGAAATTTTCATTAAAATCCACGTCACTTGGGAGTCAGAAGCAATTCCAAACATGGCGTAAGTAAATCGTTGAAGTGCTTAATTAGCGAATTCATATATATATAGATATATTTTTTTTTTCTTTCTTTCTTTGATTCCTTGCATGTCAACCTATCGACCAAAAAGACAAAAAGGAGGGAAACCTGTCAGACAACCGTGCGACCACCCCAGACCAGTCACCCAGCTGAGAACGATCCTCTACCGCTAAATGATTCCAAGGAACCACCAGAAGCTGTTAATCACGCTCTGATCACACGGTCATGATTCATCCACCAGGTTGGGATTCCTGTCTCCTTAGAAATCAAGGATACAGAGGTACGATCCTATAGAACAGATCCTGTCCAAGTAAGGTCGTGCTCTGTGATCCCATGTTCAGCAATATAAACCATTGCAGTATTCTTTATTTATTCGATGTGGGACAATTAGCTTCTTTGGCTGTTTGGAATTTAGACCAGACAGAGATCACAAAAGAATTGCACATTTTCATTGACAAGTCCTTGTCCTTAGCTTTCAAGATTTTATCCGATTTCCATGTTTTTCAACGTGTCCACTTCTTCTTCTCTCCTCCCTCAAAGCTTCCTAGCACAACCAAGCGCTCCCTCTTTCAATTTCTTCAGGTTTGGTGCTGCATTCATGCCTGGACCTTCAGACCCTGAAGATTGAGTTCTTCACAGACCCATCATTTGGTTCGGTGGTTTACTTTACTAATGATGGGTCAATGTATGCTAAATTAGGTAAGGTACCCTTGACCAAGTCGAAGATTTTTTCGGCGAACTTGATCGAAGGATGTTTCCTGGAACATTTGTATTTCCTTTTGTTCTTCTAGAGGGGATGTCGCAAAAGTAAGAGATTTGTTTCATGAAATGCAGGATGAACTAGCACCCAACAGACATTGACGTTGGTTATATCTGCATTAACCAAATCAAACATGGGATTCTTTCCCAAGCATCTTTGTTGGACTTGTATGCCAAGTGCGGAGAATTGGGAAACTCAGTACTTGTGGTGCAATGCACCCTGCTGGGACTGAGATACTAAGAAGCCTTGTTGATGCATTTGCAAACCTAGGTGCTCTCAAGTTAGGAAAAGGAATTCATGGCTACCTTATAAGGAAATCATTTTATGAAGCTGACAAGTGCAATACTCATCTTGAAACATCCATAATAAACATGTACATAAGATGTGGTAGCATATCTACAGCTAGAGTATGTTTCAGTAGAATGTTGTTGATCGGCACGGACATCAATGATTGAGGGTTATTAGGGGTGGCAATTTCCGATACGACCTGATACACGACAGGAAGATTACAAAACAGGAAGCCTTGAAACTGTTTGATCTAATGATAAGAGAAGGAACAAGAACATGAAGGTTACAAAACACCAACCCAGAGCACAGCTCAGTGGACTAACAAGTTACTCTCCCACAAAAACAAGTGACATAACAGGAGGGCAGGGAAGCCCGTCAAATTGTAAAACTCAAAAAAGAGACAAAGGAGGCCTACTGGCCCAGTGATCCACACCCGCCGCTCGAACACCAATCCTTGCAGCTTCATGCGCTGCACGGTTCAGATTGCGAGGAACCTACCTCACTTTCACAGAGTCAAAATGAGAAGGAAAGTCTCCTAATCTCATTGATAACCGGAAGAATCGTCCACACCGTGTTACACAAATTGCCTTTTAGACCATCCACCAGAGAGACGGACCTATGCACATGCTAACCTGGGCTATAGCTCAGGTGATTTGATTTTTTACAGCCCAACATTAATACCCCAGCCCATCCAAGCGCACCTCACACACCCTCCTTTCAGGAGCTGCTTCACTCTCCTCAGCGCAGTTGCTATATCTACTCGCTCATCAGCACCCATGTACTCAACCAACATTTGCTCATCCAACGTTTAGTTTTTAAAAAGTAATACTCACACTCATTGAAGTTGCTCCAACTACTCAAGCATGATTCAATACTATTAGTGCAATTAATACCAATGACAAATTTTTGAAAATTACTACTAACTTCAATTTTCTTTCTTTTAATTAATAAAGCTTTTGTACTATTCAATATTCCCTATAAAATCCACCTATTTCTTCAAAATTTTCACACCACCAAAATCATTTACAACTCTTTAATTTTGCTTAATTTTTTACTCACAAAATTATTTATTAATTGCTTGTATATTTTTTATTAATCTCTCCACATCATTATGAATATATTATTTGTTAGTATATGTGTGTGTGAGAAACCTCCTCTCCCTTTAAACTATCACTTGTATTAAAAAAAATTAACGGCTTTTTTCTTTTAGTTTAATGTTGTTTTTATTTAAGGTTGTGTTAGATACATTTTGAGGGGCTCATTATGTCCCCCTGTGTATTTTTTGTTATTAATGAAATTCACTCGTATCGTTGAGTAATATATCCTAGGTTTGTACGTAAGATAAATTTAGCCCACCTCATTTTGAAATCCTGAGTCTATCCATGCACCAGAGCACGAGAATCCAACTCCATCACAATCTTATGATCATCCTCCACTTCCGCCATTAGAGTCAAACCACCTTTATGGGGATAATCAAGTTTTTGGCGTTGACAGGGATCCTGGGAGTTTACAAATAATCCCTAGCAAAGCGCCAAAAACTATTGTCACCAAATAGTGTGTTTTAAATTTATAAATGCTGGATTATAAATTTAAAACACACTATAAATTCTTTTAAGTTTTTGATGCTGTTGTCGAGGATTATTTATAAACTCACAAGCGAGAATAATCAAGTTTTTGACGCCGTTCCAAGGACCTTTGCGAGTTTATAAGAATGAGGTTGTACATATAAGGATTGTGTGAAAAAGATTAAAACTAATTAAAACTCGAATAAATTCAAATGCTAACCTAGTTGATTAAAAGGTTGGTTGCTAGGTTGAAAAAGACAATTAAATTAAGCATTAAAAAATGAAAATGACAATAAAATAAAATAGAGATGAAATTATTGAGAAAAATTACTAAGGTATTAGAATCAATATTATTCCATAAAACTCTAATTATTTACCTATCAATTCGCATGGAGTAGCAATAAACTAAAAATCAATCTACTCTGAGATATATCAATTAGCAATTTAATAAAACTTCATGTAATCCCCATTCCCTTTATAAGTACAAAATCTAAGTTTTGCATGTAAACAAAATTATTTAACTACAAAGGATCAAAGTTTTCTAAGCATCCTATGTGAAAAAGATTCTTTGAATCACAAGTGATCGAAGGAATTTGTATGCTAAAAATATGAAATCAATGATGCATTACTAGATTAACCCAGATTCTTAACTACCACAAATACATTATAGAGGCGGTGAAAAGAAAATTAACCTATAAACATTGAGCAACATAACCTTAATCAAAGAATTTAGCTAGACATACTAACTAAAATTGAAATACATAAAAAAAAAAAGTGAACTAAGAAAGGTGAAGAACAACTAAAAGAGAGCCAGAATAGCTCTTGGTTCTCCCTCTCTATCCTTGCTCTCTTTGCCTGAAGGCTTGGTGTCCCCTTCTTCTCTTGCTTAGCTCTCTATTTATAGAAACTGAAAGTAGCTAAAGCATCATCACAATTTTTCATCTTCACGTGCAGCCATGTGCTGCTCTGTTGCTTTCGGTGGCTTGGAAATTGGAATCCCTCTTGCAATGATGGGAAGAAGACAACATGGGTGACCTCTTTTTTGACCGGGTATTATTGTGGCTTCTTTTGGGCATGTGGCTGTTTTTGGATATATTTTCTCTTGGGTGTGAGAGTGATCTTCACTGGTTTGAGAAAGCATGTACGAGGGTATATCCTATTGGATACGGGCTCGGGTTTGGATACAAAACTCTCGAGTAGTTATTCCCGCGAGTCGGGGGATTTGAGGCTCAGTCACCTTGTTAAGCCTATTATCTGCTTGTAGCCACTCTGGCCTTGCGACAGAAAGTGGTGAGGCTGAAGAAGGATTTATGGGTTTGTTTCTCGGGATATATACACCATCAAAGGGAGGCAATTTATCAAGTCTTGGAATATTTAAGTAGGATGGCTATGAAAGTAAAAGGAGCCAAGGGTAGAGGTAAGAAAAAAAGGTAAGGGCGGAGGGGCATTGAGGGCTCAAGTAAGATGGATCTTTAGGTTTGTTTCTGGAGATAGATCTCACCATCAAGTTGAGGCGATTTATAGAGTATTGGGATGCAATTTATCAACTTCTAGAGAGCTAATATTATGTGCAGAGTGTAGTGAAATAATAGTTAACATAATGGACACTGAGAACTTCCACACACCAATCATATCATATCATGGAATTTTATTTATATATACTCCGAAGATCAACATGTTTATTCAGTCGAAGAAAAACCAGATTGAGGGAGCACATGGGAAAATCATATATGATCCAAAGTTCAGACAAAGTATATTAAAATTTTACGGTTTGGATTCACAACGAACACAAGATCATTCATGGCAGATTAAGAGCTTGAGCATGGTGACGGATGTGATCATCTATGAAGGTGGAAATGAAAAAGTATGAATGATCATAACCGGGCTGCAACCGCAAAAGGAGTGGAACTTTAGCACTCCTGCATGCTTCTTCAAACTTGTGTGGCAACAACTGATCATGCAAGAATTTATCATCTCCCCCCTGCACAAAAAGCATTAGCATTGAGATAATAAGTTAAACATTTTAAGAAATAAAACCTATATTCATCAATTGGAATACCGGACTAAGATTCATTCAGCATCCCTGCTTGAAGGGGATTATTAAAAGAGTAACATGTTACATGCAGTTCTCTTGTAAATCTAAAATCACATTTTTGTAATGCAGAGGTGTCAACCTTTTATACTTACTGCAAAATAAGAAAAAGAACAAAATTTTTTTTTTTTGAATGGAGAGGATAAGAAACTCAAATCTTGTTCCCTTATCTGCTAAGGTTCACAAAAGACCTTGATTGTTCAGGAAGAGCTTTCACACCATAGTTCTTGGGTTCAGCTCAATTCCGAAAAAACACTTATCCTGTATTCCTTTGCCACTGTGTTCCTTGGTCAAAATTCCATAAATTATTTCTAATTCAGGTAATGGTCAAGGGGTTTAATTCATATATCCATGTATTCCTTAGCCACTATATCTCTTTTCTTTTCTTTTCATTTCATTGGGTGAAAAGGGGGAAGGGGGTTTCTACAGCCAAAATATGAAATATCAATGCATCCCAGCCTACCTGAAACGTAATTTTGAGCGCTAATGATAATCATACACAATGACAAAATATGTTACCCCAAGATGTATTATGAAACAGCAAGGTGATGCAGAACCGAGAAGAAAAACAGAAGAAATAGAAAGAGTCAAAGGGAAATTTCAAAGTTAGTATTATCAATCAATATGACAAAGATTTGAAAGCAATAACAATAAGCCCACTTAATAGGTAATCCCAAAATAATTCAATTAAAACAATAATTGAACGTTTGATTCATGACCTTGCACCTATGCCTACAATAATACTCTTATCAGTTAGAAAAATAATTAAACCTTAGACTGGTCTGTTCAGACCAGTGTGTGTAGTCTGTTTCTTGGGGCTTTGCCCCCCTTCTTTATCAAAAAAAATAAAAATAAACCTTAAGGTTTAAATAGATAAACTAGACAAATTTTGACCCTTGCACCTACGCCTAAAATAAGTAAGAATTCCTTCTTGCGTTCACCATCACTAGGTCATATATTCTATCCAACTCTTTTTGTTTAACATTATTATTTTTTTATGGGAATGATTACATGACTTATCCTAATTTTAACCCTTTTTGTCACCCCCTTTTCACCTGGGGTAGCCTCATGGGCTATTCTATGCAACAACTCTTATAACAAGAATCAGCCACCTAAAAGCATAAATTTTTGCGACTATGTTGCGATGATCAAAATTTTAAATAGTTGGCTCACAGCCTAACAAGTAAGAACTTGAGGTTTTAGAAACAGTTGAAAACAACCAAAATTAACAATTGTCATAACAACAAAAATAACGATGGTGAACATTAGATGACAACAAATCTTACCTGATCAATCAAAATGGTAGCTGAAACATCAGTAAACTTCTTAATCAGGCAAGTGGCATCATATTCCTGCATTTTTTCATTCAATTTGTTAAAACTAGGAAGCAGAACATTATAACTAAGAATTGAAACGATAGGATTTCTCAATTTACCTCCCAATCAGTTTTATTGCCACCTAGATAATTTGAGAAAGCTTTCTGGCCCCAGGGACAGTTTGTTGGATTCACAATGGGTGCAAAGGCAGATACTGACTGGGAAAGGGAGTGAAAAACAATATAAATTTCTCCTATAACGACAAGGAGATCTGTTCCAAAAATTTCATAAAGTTCCCTACATCTAAGGAACTTTTACGGAAGAACCAAACTTTCCAATGCTTTTAAATAAAATTCAACTTCTTTAAAAAAAGAAAAAAGAAAAATCAACTTCTGGTGAAATGTTTAGATCTGTTACCTTATACTTGTCCAGATTTTTCAGGTAGATTGTCAAAGCACCGTGCCCACCCATAGAATGACCAGATATAGAAGCTCGCGATGTATCAAGCTGTGGAAAATTTTCATTCAGAAGTTTCGGCAACTCCTTGACAACATAATCATACATACGCCAGTTCTTCCATTTCTCTTGAGTAGCATTGAGATAAAAACCAGCACCTGTTTGAAAAACGCACGCACACACAAGCACACAAAATTCAGTGAAGGCTCTTTACACCTGTAAGTACTCGCTCACGACCAAGCAAAGCTTGTCCTTCTTGCTAACTGAAAGGTGTTTGCATGCAATAAATTGGTTGATGAAATATAATTAGTAACATGTCAACGGATTGGTAATTACTAATTAATCATTCACCCTCCACTAAAAAAAGAAAGTAACAAAACTTTCATTTGGAAATTCTGAAGAAATCAGAAAATTTGCTGGAATGAAACCCCAGATCCTTCAAATAAACATAAATTATAAATTCCATCAAAACAATTACTCTTTCATATTATTGAATATAATAATAGGGTGTCAGTCCAATGAAGATAGCGTAGATGAAATCTGTAATTACTGAAACCAATACCCTTGGGACTGGGTTTCATTTTTCCTTCTTACTACCAGAATCACTCAGCATCTAACACATCCCATGTCATAATCTGAGTCATCTAGGGATTCATGGTGGTTATACTCTCTCCACGTTTAAGATATTATTGACCATTTTAGTTCCCCATTTTAAAATTTAAAACAAGTAGTGACTCCATTGTCAACCATTCAAAATAAAAAATAACTTAATTTAAAATACAATTGCAAGATATGGGCTATCCATCTTGAGCAAATTGGTAGGATTCACAAATTCCATTGGGCGTGAAACAATTTTCTAATTACTGCTTCACAGATTAAAATATAACAGTCCGGCGTTGCATACCTACACCAAAATCCCAGCTCTCCGCCTCTCCTTCTATAGATAAGCCTCCTATTAAGAGAATTTAGATGAAGAAATAATTAGTACAGTATGGACATAATAACAAAAGATATACGGTGGCTTTTAACGAAGCAACAGCCTATCATAAGAGAAGTAAAAGTAACCATATAACTAGAAGAAATGAGGCTTAGCTACTCACAGCAAATAAATGGGTACAAGGGTTTTCCATAAATGTATTTGTGACTCCTCATTCCAATTTCCTAAATTTACACATAATCTTCCTCCCCAATTTTTTTTCTTGGCTAAACAATAAGACAACTAGAATATTATAAAACTAAATAAATAAAATTTCACAAGAGTAGTGCCGTGGAATGAAATCAATTGATTCACACTCAAGATTAATCATTTATAGAACCTACTGTTCGATAATTATAGAAAAGTTGGGACTTGCATGCAAAACGCCTTGTTTGATTGTTCATGTATTTCTACCTCGTTTATCATTGTATTCACTAGTTTATAATTTCTCTATTTCCTTCTACCTCCCTCCCTTAGGAGGAGTCGTTTCTCATTGAAATCTCAATTCGAAAATTGATGAGTAGTGCAACATGATAGTTTTAATTTAAGTCCTTGTAATTTTCAAGCAAAGAAGAAATTCAAACAATTCCAAAGACCGTTCAGTCTTTCTGGTGGTGGCACTAGCTGACATCCTTTACTTTTATTTTTTGTTGTGTGTGTTTGTATTAGACAATGATGGAGGGTTTTCGGCTAGTGGTTTAGACATACAACGTGGAACAAGGCGCAGCCCAAATACAGACACAACTTAAAGTTAAAATTCTTGGACAAGTTTAGGTTAGAAACCGGAAAACTTATATATAACAATTTTTAAGTTTTTTTAATCATTATTATCCAAGGAAAGCTAGCAACAAAGAGAACCCTGAAATTTAGAGCTGCAGTCCATGTATACTATAGGCTAACAAATTCAAGTTATTTGGAAGTTAACTGCTTAGAATTGCAAAATGGCACAGTAATTATATCAAATCACTTGATTATGAACACATTCTAAAAATTTGATTACATGATCCAAACAGTCATTTGGCCACCCTGGTCGCCCTCAGGTCTTTTTAAAGGTTGCCAACTAACATCTGTCCTACTTCCCTGGAATCTAGCCAAACAAAGGGCAACCTACAGAATAAATATATCTCTTGCAAAAGATGCAATTAAAACTGGCATCTACAACTACCATTATGACCTTGAAATTGATTGAACAAGGGCTTCTGACTTACTTGGAGATGTATCAGGTGCAATCAAAGCAACACCCTCACTTGAGGCAACACGTTGAGCTCCTGACTTAATTATAAAATTCTCATCTGTGCAGGTAAGGCCAGAGAGCCAGTAAAGTACCTGATCATCCATGAAAACAAAAAGTTAGCAAATTTGGTTATGGCACATTATAATACAAAAACTTTTACAGCAGCATACTGGGAAACAAATTTGGTAAATAACTGTCAACTACTATAGGAAGCATGGAAAAGTAGTTTATACTAACCAAACAATGCCCAAGGAAAATGATTATATGAAATTAATTCAAGAAGTATTACATGCACCAACTATTATCCCAACTTTTTAATACCGACTGATGTGGCACATAGCATGGAAGCTTACTGGTTGTAACTAAATCAGGTCCAAAAAGGGCCCACAAACAAATGAAATGCTTCCACAGCAGATGGTATTTAAAAAAATGGGATATAAGTTAGTGCCCCTATGACTATTGAATTAACAGCGTTTTAGCCAGTGATGCAGAAATAATTGGTTACAAAAAGAAAAGAGAAAGCTTCGTTTTTCCCCATCCATGCACAATTTTCTCTTTAGTTAATTATACATTAGGATAATTCGCATCACTACCTTTAAATTCCTTGTCCATAATAGTACTAGGTGATGACTAAGTTTGCAACTATAATGGTGCATGTAAGTACCTGAGGAGAGAACTAATTATAGTTTTTCTGAATTTGATAAATTATTTGTCCTATCAAGACTCGGGGAGACTAAATTCAAAATTCTACAGAAGTTAAAATTCTTTTTTAATAAAAAATGATAGAATTAACCCTTTGGGAAACTAAATTCCTATTTTGATCAATTGGGTGTGTGCCAGTGCTTGTTCATTCCATCAAGAAAATATTGCAGAACATATGCATCAAGAATAGAACCTTAATGAGCTAGATACCAAAAGAGCAAAACCTTCATCAATCAAAACCCAATATTCACAAACACAATAGATTCCACCCACATAACCCTAGGGTGTCAAAATCAGATAAAAACCCAGATAATAAATTTATTTGGAAATGAAATTTAAAAAGAAGTTGGAAATGGGTATGAGAGAGAGAGAGCGAGAGGACTTACAGGGAATCGGTGGGAAGGAGAAGTAGAGGTAGAAGGAGGGAAATAGATGTGGAAGGTCATGGAGCAGCCGAGAGTAGGACTGAAATGCTTGTACCTCTTGTTGTACCCTCCAAACATCTTCGAGCTGCTGATCTCACTTGGCTTCGTCTCCATTTCTCTCTGCACTTCTTTGCTCTGTGACTGGGGATTTCGCTCAAACTCTATACTCTATATACTGCGGTAGGGAGTAAGCTCCGGAGTGGCAATTTTAACTTTATATATATTAAAATTCACGTATTATATATGTATTTACGTATTTTATTATCCTTGTCTATTGAGAACTTCTATTGGATATGAAATGGATTTCATTGTTTCGATTATTCACATTTGAGGAGCGACTATAATTTCATGTATTTGTCCCATTTGTTTTGAAATTTTTTCTTAAATTAGGACAATTTTGGGTTATTTGAAAATTTAACCAATCTTTTGTTATATTGCGTACACTAACCCGTTAATAAGTTATTATGACACTAACTACTTGTATGGACTTACTCCACAACGTCATCTCATGATCTAAATTATTCATTTTTTAAGGCATAATTCAAAGATGACCCTTGCAAAAATTAATCAAAGTGAACAATATTGAACACCGAACTTTCAAAAATGACATTAAGGGCCACTTTTTTTTCATAAAGATTATGACGTGAAATAATCAAGAGGCCATGCTATTTTACTGCATCAAGGATGAGATTACTATGAATATGCTAATGGGGAGTTTTGTATAATTTTTAGGAGAAAATTGACTAGAAAAAAATTGAGCATAAATTAACATTGTCTATACTCGATATAGTTCATAGGGGAAATTGTGAGCATCTAGTAGTAGCAAACCAAATTTTTTAAATTGAAGTTTGTTGACCTATGTGAAAATTTGAAAAAGGTTTGTTTATTACTTTAATAATTTGTGCCCAACAGAGACTTCAATTCAATTCATGTAGTGTAGGTTTTTAGCATTTTCAATGTATTTGTTCTTCCAAAAATAATTAAATGTTTTGAAGAGTCAAGATCAACTTATCAATTTTGAAGAGAGAGAAAGGGGGAGTTGCAGCTTTGGTGACTGAGTTTGACAAATTCGTTGGAGAGAGAGATGTTGATGTGACTCACTTATTTTAGCATTCTAAATTTGTTAAGTGGCTGTTGAATGTATTACTATATATATATATATATATTTGAATTTTCCAACTTGAATTTCATGACTCACACCTTGACTAATTAAATTTGTAAACATATATTTTTTTTCCTTCTTTTTGGGAAAAATGTTGTGCCTACGATGTCATTTAAGGGACACCAACAAATTAATAGACTTATATGAGAACCTAAACATCAAAATATCAGAACCATATTAAACACCGAACTTTTAAAAATGACATTTAGTGTCACTTTTGCAAAGAATATGACGTGAAATAACTAAGAGGCCACTTTTTATTAAGAATATGATAGTGGGGTAAATTGACCAGTTTTTATACTTAGATGGAGATTTCTATTATTTTTTCCGTCTCACAACCGCTAAGTCAGGAATAGACCTAAGTGTTATATATATTGTGGCAAAACTTACCTTGACTTTTGTTGAGGCCTAAATATATTTATAGCCTAGTACGACACCTAATTTGGGAAGAAACCCAACTTGGGTATGCAAGAGTTCGTCATATGCGCTTGCACACGTGTCACGCCAAGCAAATAAGCCACACACCACGCTATAAGCTTAAGTGGGCTCAAGCCACGCGAATGCCTGGGGCTTGCTGAGTGGGTTATGGTATGGATGGTTATGAGCATTCACGATACTCATTGATGGGCCAAGAAATGAAAGTTTTGGACTGCTTGGGAGCCCTAAAACTTGAGCCCAAATATGTGGATAAGCATGAAAGAGAGAAAAAGGTAGCCCATTACCTTAGAAAATTGGCCCATCACCTTGGGAAAAAATAGTCCATCACTCTAGAAGGTTGGCCCATCCCCTTAGTAAACTAGCCCATTACCTTAGGGAATGGCCCAAGTGGCTTAGAAAAATCTGAAAGTCTCCAGCACATGGCTAGAGACAAAACCACGATAGAAAACCAAGGGATAGAGACTTGCACAGGCGGCTGGGAATCTCCAACACATGGCCAAAGACAAATTCCAACACAGGCCATCCAAAAAATCAAAAGATACTTGAGCAAAACACCCTTCAAACAGCGTTATTACCCACTCATTTCTCCCACCAGCTCTTGCAATAAAATGAAGGAGAAAAGAAGGAGAAAGGGTAGTCCAAAATAGGAGATGGTCGCAGGGACAGTTGCAGAAGGCTCTAGAGCCTCCAAAAATCTTGTCTTTTTGTGTTTGGACTAAGAAGGATTTCATAAAATAGGGATGAATCAAAGGAAGAGAGGATAAATGGGGAGGGAGACTTGACTGATTTGGGAAGAACTAGCTAGGGTTTCATGGGAAGAAGGAGCTTTCAGCGCCTATAAAAGGAGGCACCTTCTACCCAGCAAGGCAAGCAACCCCGTCCAAAGAGAGCAAGCATCATCTCTCATCCCTGGAACCCTTCAATTTCGAGCCCTATTCCTCCATCTCTTTCCATTTTCTATTATGGCAAGCCATTCCAGAGCCAGATGAAGCTTTCGTCAAGCTGCCAAAAAATTGCTCAAACCACCAAGTTTTCTTCCTTCATATCTTCCTCTCTCCCCTCAACAAATTCTCCCAAAAACTCTCTCTTCCCCTTACTCTGGGCCTCTGTTTCTCATAGGAAACCCAAGCCTTCTCTCTCTCAAGCTAAACTCACGAATGCTCAGCTCTCATGCCAAGCCATAATATTTATTTGTAAGCAACTATTTGTTTTGTTGGTGAAGAAAGCCAAGGTGTTTTATAAGGCTCCACGAACCTTTCGAAGCACTCTTGGGGCCTGATTCTTGAACTCAGATACATGGGCAATTCCAGCCAATTGCTCTTTACAGCAGCCAAGGCCCATCTGTAGTTGTCGAAACGAAAAAGCCCCTACAACTTTCTTCAAAACTTCACAAGGTTGGTCAAATGAAGATTTGATCTAGAGGCATTTCTAACATAACTAGTCTTCATTTTGGTGGAGAAACATGACCAAGAGTTGTAAATCATTGTACAAATAACAAGCAATATTAATGATTTATGGAAATAGAGTTTTTCGCTTACAACTTTTGTTCATGTGAGTCAATTTGGAAGTAGAGTTTTTTGCTTACGTTTGATTAGGTTTAAATATGGTGAGTATGGTTTCACAGTTAAAATTACATTTGTTTTACAATTCAATATTTCCTTTTTGGTCATTTTATATTAGGGTGAATTAGTAATTCAATAAAATAGTTTGATAATAGATGTACTCAGTTAATTAGGGTTCGTTTAACAACACCCTATGATTTGTTTAATAAATAGTTTGAGGGGAAATCATTTCCCATGTCATTCCCTAAGGAATGGGAAATGAAGATTCATTTCCCACGTTTGGTAATACTGGGAAAGTAACTGGGAAATATCACTTTATTTCCTTTCCCATGTTTGTTTTGAGTAGGAATGGAAAATAAAGTTTGTATAAATTTTCAATTATACCCATATTAAATCAAATAAAAAAAGAATTGTTATAAAACTAGAGGGAGAAAATGTAGAGAGAAGTGATATGCCAAAGATAAAGCTTCACCATGTTTTTCCTTTCTTAATCTTTGGTAGAACCACCTATTTATAGGCTTACAAGATAGAAGATTGAATACCATCATTTACAATATACCTATAGGTTACAAGTACTAATTACAAATACTTAATGCATAGGTTACATAAAATCCAACGGTGGAATATTAAGAGGTATGGTGGTCATCCACCAACTCATGCATTTACAACACTCCCCCTTGGATGTCCACCATACAATGACATAGTTCTCTCATTAAAAACCTTGCTTGGAAAACCCAGTGGGACAAAACCAAAGCGAAGGGAAAAAGAGTGAAACTTTCTTCTGAATCATTGATATGATGTTGGATGAGCTTATATTGCCTCGTTAAAACCTTGCTAGAAAAAACCCAGTGGGACAAAAACCTAGTCGAAGGGAAAAAGAGTACAACGCGCATCTGCCTTGAATGTAGTAGAATTGGGATGCTCCCCCTGATTGATATCTCCCCCTGATTAATATCTCTCCTTCTCTGATTTGAGCAATACAAGCAACATTGTCTTCATACATGATCATCTATCACACTATTCAACCTGCTTTTCACTTTTCAAATGATTGAAATCTTTAGGAGTATCAACAACTAATTTAGTAGTTAGAATATGTTACAACAATATCGAATTTGAATTCAAAATACTCAAACTCTTAGTGTTAACTCTTAATTAAGAATATTGTGGTACTTTATATCCTTCAAGAGGTTGCTTCATCCGATATATCTCAAATATTTCATGAGCTTTGAGGATTTCCATGTACCATATAGTCTTAATAAATATGCATTTAACACATACTATAAGTTTTGCGTTAAAGTAACAACCGCACTTATAGAAATGTGGATGCATTTACGATGAGATTGGAGACTAAAACCACATGTCTCTCCCAGGAAACCTTATGTCATATTAGTGATCTTATTTCACTTCACAAACACCAATTCGTAACCTTCATACTGAACATTTGTAATTTGGTGTTTGAGTTATAGGTTCAATATCCAACTCTTCTTATTTAGTGATAAATGGAATTGCCTATTTCCATTTTTTGGCCAATCACTTAACTTGTCGACATTCATGAAACGTGATTTAATATAATCATAGCCCTTGATGATTGTAGTAGCTACTAATAAACCAAATGTATCATCAATTTGTGATCCCACAATTCTTATGTGCATGCACATGCATAATTTATAATCATCTCATTGCTTTGGGGTACCAATGCCTCTTCAGGGGCTTATGTTGTCACTTATGGGACAAACATCTCTTTTACAATGAATTATTTAGAATATGTGGATCATAACCTCCTATAGAGCGTTATTTTTTATAGGGCTTGAATTTTTCAAATAATCTCCATTTCTAAGGAGTTAAGTCTTTAGAACCTATATTTCTGACATGCTTCAGGCATGCATTATATATATAGTCACCATGTTAATGGATTGTGATACGAGAATATCAATCCATGTTAGCATATGTACAACTTATATATGCATTATCTTGATGAGACAAAAGCGGATTGATTCAACACTATTTCACGACGTTCTTTAGGAATTGTCATTTCTCCCCCTAACGGCGGGAAAATTGTCTCAAAATGTAGGAAAATAAACTCACAGTCGTTATCAAATATGTGACCATTTTAGTAGGCACATTCAGTAAAACTGGTGAAGTGATCCATAATTAGATGTTGTATAGGCTCACAAATATCCCTTTGAATTATTTCAGGAAAGATGGCTCAAAGTCAATTTTTGACTGAGATGATCTTATGACAGCTTTTATTTGTGAGCGTTCTTTGTAATGATATTGTTGGACAAGACAATAATTTGAGTCTTTAAACGATGTCCTTACAAATTTATAAAAATCTTATGCATCATTGTGGAACATAGATTGCCAAGATAGTCATGCCACAACATAAAAGTTATTCGGTCAATGAACTTCTGGTTCATGATATCATAATCTTCAACTAATTTAATAGTCGTGTAATATTGGGGCCTTATGAACTTTTGGTTCATGACATCATAAACTTCAACTACTTTAATAGTTGTGTAATATTGGGGCCTCATGAACTTTTGGTTCATGACATCGTAAACTTCCTACCCACAAAAGAAAGTAGGAAGTTTCTCCAATAGACGCCTCTGGCTATCAATATTGGGGCGGTAATACAAAACATTACCATTGTAAAACGAAATTAATTAATAACCTAACATAAATAAAATAAAATATAATAAAATAAGTAAAGTGGTATAAACAAGGAATAAAATAAATCAATTAAAGATTATGAAATTCCAAGATAATCTAATATTAATGTGGATTCAATATGTAGATAAAACTACAAGTTTAAGAATTGGATTTCCAACCAATTCAGGTTCATATAGGCACAAATAAGTAATGAACTTCAAGTTCATATATAGTATTAAGATCCATGAAAAACTATGAACTTCAGGTTCATATCAATATATATTCGAAACTTCAAGTACGAATACGTAGATCTAAATAAATTGAATTATTAGTTGTGCTTTGAACTTCATACTCAAATCGATGTATATGCACTCGAAACTTCTGGTTCAAGTTCTTGACATATGTAGGCCTCATGGAATTCTGATTTTGATTAATACAAAATCGAGGAGTTTTATGTCCTTATGTGCTCTTTAAATTCGCGGAACTTCACGCCCTCAATTATTTGGAATCAAAGAACTTCAGGTTCTGATTCAATCAAAAGGACTCTATATCCTAATCTAGTTATATTATGAGGATCATGGAACTTCGGGCCCCTGATCTTTTGTATAATTCAAACTCATCATAATAATTAAGATCATACTTAAAATTAAATAAACAAACAAATAAAAACAAAAACATGGCATTATATTCATGTGTAATAAGAATAAGAATTTTTTTCTTAAACAAGCATGATGAAGTCTGATGGTGAGTACAAAGAAACTCTATACCATGTGATGACTCTAGCTCATATAAGAAGAAAGAAAATTCAGAGAAAGAAAACATACCAAGAGCAATGTCGTGCTGATAACGTGTTATAAAACTAGAGGGAGAAAATGTAGAGAGAAGTGATATGCTAAAGATACAGCTTCACCATGTTTTTCCTTTCTTAATCTTTGGTAGAACCACCTATTTATAGGCTTACAAGATAGAAGATTGAATACCATCATTTACAATATACCTATAGGTTACAAGTACTAATTACAAATACTTAATGCATAGGTTACATAACATCCAACGGTGGAATATTAAGAGGTATGGTGGTCATCCACCAACTCATGCATTTACAACAAGAATGCATTTAATGATATATTGTAATTCTAAATTGTTAATGGGGATAAAATGGTCATAAAAAATACGTATTTAATGCTAGTTTATTTTCCCAAACTTTCCCATGATTAGGAAAAACAAAATCCAAGTTGGGAGGATGGCTTCACTTTCCCCTTACTTTCCCATGAGCTGGACAACGATTTCCCGTACTGTTTGGGCCTAAAATCAGCACGCCAAAAGTTCAAAAGACAGGCCCATGGTAAAATTACCTGCCCAGCCCGAAAACTTGAGGATAACAAGATTAGGATCCAGACAGGTTGGGCTTCATGCCAAAATGTCGAAAACAAAGCCCCAGCCCAAGAAAGACCAACGTGGAAACTTTCAATTGGGCTTCAAGGATCAGCCCATAATTTTTGTTAGGTTCAAACCCAAGGGATTAAAAACACACCCACGTGACTACCTCAGCTTTGAAAAGTCAGCAATTCCAACTAAGTTTAAAATATGAGAGGGACATCTCTGAAACACTGCCAACAGAAGATCAAAACCCATCTGTGTTCGAGATTTTGCTCCAAATCAATACACCATCTTCCAAGGAATTCACGGGTCACGCTTTCTAAGTTAGAACGGGAAACAGGGAGTTGTTCAGAAAATACAAAAGAAAACCAACCGCCATAACATTTAGCCCGCACAGACGGTGGCGTTGGTTGAAATAGAAAGCTGCCACCCAGGAAACCAGGGAAGGGACTGTCTTAGGAGGTGACTACTGAGAGCCTATCTGCCTTGATTGATAAAAATCCCTTTTACTTTACATTATGGAGATCTTTTTACCGCCTATTATTAAAATTTAAACAAAAGACCACCTCCCTAAAAAAGTCTCTTATAAAAAACAGAAATAGGCGAAGAAGAGGGGACACTCAATTGATCAATTAAAAAAAAACAACAACAAGAAATCAACCAAAAGCTCACTTGGATTCCAAGGGAAACCAGCTTTAGATCAGAATTCCAAAGTTCAGACTTAGAAAATAAGTCTTCTAAAACGAGATCTTTCTCGTTACAAATTTGGTTCAGTAAAAGCCAAGGCAAGCAGAGTTTGAGTTTTCACAAACGTGGAGACCTCAGCGAACTTATGAAGAGTCCTGCTCAAGCAGAACAACACTCGTAGTGCAGTCCCTAGCCTACCAAACCCCCGAGAATAGCCACTTCTGCCCCTTCAAACTGAAGAAGCTGCAGTTCTGCCCACTCAAAGGCCTCACGAAGCGTGAAGCAAACATAAAGCTCTGCCAAAATCGAACTTTGGTATCGATTAATAGCTTAGCCTAGCATCTGAAGTCATGAGGCAGTACGGACCGGCCCAGGCGCGTCCAGTCCAGCCCAAACCAGAGCCTTCCATCCAAGCAGAAGCAGAGTTCCGGCCATCTTTTAACCCTCCTAGCGTTGATATGCATATTTATTGTTTTGTAAAAGGCAGTTCTGCCTAAGACAGTCCAATTTCTATCGAATATTTCTGGCCAGAACAACCATTTGATACTGAGATAAATTATGAAAGTCCTCACCAGTCTGAGGCAAGAAAAGAACTTACTTGAGAGATATTCCTCACCCAAATTCACAATCATTTGTTTTAGAAGTCAGTAACTTGGGGCGCAAGTTATCCACTCTAAAAAGAAGTCTGCTAGGATTTACATTGCTAGCAGTGGCACGCTCACACACCAAAGAAAGCTGACTTGTCGACCAACAAATGGTCTCCAAGCCAGTGGGGAACTTCGCCCTTCCATCTCAGGAGTAAACACAAAACGGGTGAACACGTACCTAGACTTATCAAATATGATAAAGCAATTGATTTCCTATTTCCAAGTCTCATTTTTCATCAACCAAACGTGCCTAGGAGCAAATAAGAGCAATAGTGAAAGACAAGCTAACACGGGGAATGGCCACATGTGATAAAACACCGACCAAAATCATCCAATATTAATGACCGTTGGGGAAGTTGGCACAATCCAAAACCTATTAATGACACCCAACTCGAAACCTCAACTGTACCAATTAATGCCTTTTCCAGTCTCTATTGTCACGCTTTCTCCCTTCAATGATTCAATCACAGCTTCATCATCGTAGCCTTCATTTTCTCACCTCCATTGCACTCTCTAGTGCCTAGCTAGTAGCTAGCTTCAACTTCTCATCATTATATCCACCGCCAACTACAATGTCTGCCCTTGGACGGCTAGGAATTTAAGTGAACGACCCAATACACTTTTATGACCAAAGCTTTGTAGTTTCCGACAAGGTTGGTATTATTGACCTCTCTCTCTCTCTCTCTCGTTTCTTTATTTAATTGCTAACTTGTACCAAGTGTTTTTGAAGTTTATGGTTGGGTAGATGAACAACCTCAGGCGGACAAAACAAGGATATATTTTGAATATTGGGTTTCTTTTTTTGGCATGTTCTTTGAAACTCTTAAACAGAGAAAGAGACCTGCATGCGTAAAAATCCTTTTTCTTGTTTGTCTCAGTTTGCTGAATTTGGGTAGGAACAAAGCTTGATTGGTGGGTCTGAAAATCTGAGTGAAAAGACCAAATACAGTGCTATTTATTGGCGGCAGATTTTTGTCATTTCAAGCATAGATTTCAGCAGTGTGTATAGGGAGAGAGATACATAAAAATCAAAGTGGGTTGTTCTAGAGATCTATCTAGAGATTGGTATTATAGAAGAACCTGTATACAGTAAGTGCATTTGGTTGATACCTTAGGGGAATTTGAGTTTTCTCTGTTATTGTTGATAGTGTGATTTTACTTGGATATAGATGGTGGGGAGCATTGAGACTTTGAATCGTAATTTGTACTCAAATGGATCTATTCAGAACTGTAATAGTTTGGAAGAGAAACTTGACGAGCTCCGGAGCCGCCTTGGCAAGGGTAATGGTGATCCATTAAGAATTGTTGGTGTTGGGGCAGGCGCTTGGGGCAGTGTTTTTGCCGCTGTGTTGCAAGATAGCTATGGTCAGTTTCGAGACAAGGTCCAAATAAGGATATGGAGAAGACCAGGAAGAGCTGTTGATAAAGCAACAGCTGAACTTCTTTTTGAAGTGATCAATTCAAGGGAGGATGTATTGAGGAGGTTGATCCGGCGCTGTGCGTATTTGAAATATGTGGAGGCAAGGCTGGGGGATCGAACACTTTATGCAGATGAGATTTTGAAAGATGGATTTTGTTTGAACATGATCGATACGCCACTGTGTCCCTTGAAGGTTGTAACCAGTTTGCAGGAGGCTGTTTGGGATGCTGATATTGTGGTGAATGGCTTGCCTTCTACTGAAACACAAGAGGTGTTTGAAGAGATTAGTAATTATTGGAAGGAAAGAATCACAGATCCTATTATCATCTCTCTAGCGAAAGGTATAGAGGCTGCACTAGAGCCTCTCCCGCATATCATAACTCCCACGCAAATGATTAACCGGGCAAGTATGTTTATCTTCTTTTAAATTTAACTGTCAACCTCTGGTATCTTGGCTTTAAATTTTCAGTGAGGTGGAAAAAAGGAAGGAGAGATGGTTTTTTGGGTTTGGTTTTATCTTTAGCTGATATAGTAAATGTGAGTCAATTTTGGGGAGTGGACAATCTTATAAAACTTTGCAAGTAAATGTGAAGGTTTTATCTTTAGCCGAATTAGTAAATGTGAGTCAATTCTTGGTGTTTGTTCCAAAATGTTTTCTTAAAGAATGACAACTTTTCCAATCTTATGTTATATTGAAGTCCTGATCAAAACACAATCAAGAAAAAACTATTCTATATAAGGAGTTTTACAAAATCTATCAAGCAGAAAAAACCATTCTGCTAAGAAAACTCTACAAACCGTCAATGAAAATGGAGCCTCAAGAAAAAATTGAGCTTATCAATACAAAAGCTGGAGAAATGCAATCAGAAATATAGACTCTTTAGTGCACCCAAAGCCGAGATGGTATGCTTGATAAGATAGAGATCAAGGGACAAATTCTTCTTGTTTTGTGTGTATCATGAAGTGGCATCTTACACCTTATACCAGATAATGTATGCTGATTGTTTGAACTGATAAATATTAGGTTTGCTTCACAAATTTAATTCCATATTCTTTTCTATATGCCTGGCAGCTGGTGTACCTATAGAGAACATACTTTATCTGGGTGGCCCAAATATTGCCTCAGAGATCTACAACAAGGAATACGCTAATGCTCGAATATGTGGAGCTGAGAAGTGGAGAAAACCACTTGCAAAGTTTTTAAGGCAACCCCATTTTATCGTCTGGGACAATAGTGATCTTGTTACACATGAAGTCATGGGTGGCTTAAAGAATGTCTATGCCATTGGAGCAGGTAAGTCTCAGGTTCATTCTGATAAATATATCACATACAATAAATGCAGCATCTAAATCGTCCAACCTCTCAAATCTAATAAAAAGAAATGAGATGTCTGATATTCTGCTTTGTAATTGGTGTTCAGCTTCATTTAAGTAGTGGTAACTGTTGTTCAGCTTTTCGGAGCTTCATACACCTGATACTGTATAAATGAGGACAGATTTGAAGATGTAGTGATTTTGCAAAAACAAGACACTAGATCATATAAAAGCAACAATAATTCTCTTAGAGTGCGTATGTTAGATTCAGATGAGAGACTTACTGGGACAATATTGATTTATGCTAAGATGGATAAGTTTAGATTTAAATCAGAGGTTATCCTGAATCCCTGCTCTGATTGATGAGCTGGCATTACAGTTTCACATGGAATAATTACAATTGGCTGTTCATACACTGCCAGAATATTCTTGCCAGGACAAACATGAAATTTGTTGTATGAGAACAGTAGTTGGCCTGCATTCTTATAGAAGCTTCTGGGAATAGTGATAAATCAATAAAATCTAAAGTTATATGCTATAATATTGGATTGGAATATCATAGCATATTATAAATGAATTCTTCTGGTTTGCAACTTACATCCGTTTTTCATTTTGATCATCTCAGGGATGGTAGCAGCCCTCACAAAGGAGAGTGCTACCAGCAAATCTGTATATTTTGCACATTGTACCTCAGAGATGATATTTATTACTCACTTGTTGGCAGAAGAGCCTGAGAAACTTGCTGGGCCTTTGCTGGCTGACACATATGTAACCTTGTTGAAAGGCCGTAATGCATGGTACGGGCAAATGCTAGCCAAAGGGGAACTAAATCGGGATATGGGTGAGAATATCAGTGGAAAAGGAATGATTCAGGTACCGATTGTGAATTACTCTTTCCTTCTAAAACCGCTGTAAGATGCATTCCTTTTAAGCTAAGGTATTCGCCACATTTAGATAGCGATGGTACTAGTTAGGGTGCGTTTAGAACCAGCCTGAAGAAGGAACAAATGCTCAAAATCATGATACTTATATTGGTTTATTTGGAACTGTGAAATCAATCTTTAAGATGTAGAAACTTTTTATGTTCGTCCACACTGCCTAATTATTAGCAAAAACAATGATACAATTTATACTGCTATAGTGAAGATAGATAGTTCTCACTCAATGCTGGAAATGACTCATGCAGATGGGAAAGATATGTGTTATTATTCATTTATAAGTTATCAATAATTTCATTTCTCATTATTCCGAGCCTCTCTGCTTCTAGGGTGTCTCTGCAGTCAAAGCATTTTATGAACTTCTCAGTCAGTCAAGCCTAAATGTATTGCATCCTGAAGAAAACAAGCCAGTTGCTCCTGTGGAGCTCTGCCCCATCTTGAAGACGCTATATAAAATATTAATAACAAGGTAATTTCTGGCCAACTTGTAATCCATTTTCTTACCTGAAGGCATTTTGTCAAACATAAAGGATAAAAAATATTCACCGTGATAAATTATACTAAGAGGTGTTTGTGTGATCCGAAAGATCACCCTGCATTACTTGGTGTAACCTAAATCTTGTTTGGCAGTTGTCTTGACCTGGCACAAAGTTTGTGTTCCTCCTCCCCTTCTATTCTTAAATGTTGTGCCTATGCATCTGCAAATTAAGGCTAGATTGTGTCTTTTCTGTTAATTTACTAGTATATCAATTCAACCATGCATATTGCTTGATCTCCAGGGAGCAATCATCACAAGCTATTCTTCAAGCGTTGAGGGATGAAAACTTGAATGATCCCAGGGAACGCATTGAGATTGCACAGAGCCATGTCTTCTATAGGCCCTCACTTCTTGGGCAGCCTTTGACTAGTTTTCCATTGCAAGATAAAGTGGCAATATAACCTTGTGGAAGCATGGTATTATTGGACTTGCATGGTGAAAACAAGCGCATTGGTTTTCGATACATGTTTAATTTGATAAATAAATAAATATATATATGTTAAATGGACTTATTTTTAGCTTCCTAAGGATATGATAGTTGAGTGATGGACTGAAGAGGAGCAAGTCGTTGTAATCTGCAACCTGCAATCTGTTTGGTGGCTCTGGTTGATTTGCATGTAGCACACTAATGCAATGGCAAACCCGAAAACTTCTCTATAAGGTGCAGCAAACCGAAACTTCTCTACCCTTGCTTTTCGGCTGCGAAGTTGCCGTCAGCCCAAGTGATTGTCATAACTGTTGAGTTTAAGAAGTTGCAGTGGCCAAGACGGTTGTATAGGGAGCTGGATTTACATTGTATCGTGCATTATATTATAAGATGCCAAAAACGATGTATCTCATATTTGTATAGACTTGCCATGGAAACAGAAAAACTTCCTTTTCACCTCTATTTCTTATGTGTGCACTCCTGCCCCAATTTATCGTCAATAGCAACATAATATATCACCAAGTTGATCAAAACCTGTGTCCAAATCCATTAAAAATAACTTCCATGAAATCCCAATAGGCCCAAGCAAAGGACTCTAGGTCTTGATTTTGATTGTTGAGCCCCTCCCAAAGACATACTTTGGTCATGTGTGGCAGAAGATCCCTCATCGCTGATAGTAGGAGTAGGCTTGAACATTTTTGTAGGGTTTGGGGGCTGTACTTTGATCTTGTATGGGAAATCCAAGAAATATACACGTCATTATTTAAGAGGGAATGCCAGGGCACAGGAACTTGGAGGTGGTGTTGGTGTTTAGGCCCAGGTTTGGGTTCACCCGTCACACTGAAAAATTACTTGATTTGAAGAAGAGCAAAGTCATTCTGGGCCCCATGCTACCCAAATCCCACGATTAGCAGATTGAGCCATATCAATTCTTCTAACCCTACCAGTGTCTTTTCAAGGTATATGATAATTGAGAAAGTAAAGAACAAAACGGGCACAAGAGAGGAAGGATTAAAAAACCACGAAACTATATACCCAGTAGTAGTAGATAGCAATACTTAATTATCTTCCAAACTTGGAGATTGTATACAACCGCGAATCTTCACCCCTTATGTACCACTTCTCTAATGGCGATGGAGTTCACCAATACAATGGGCTTCGCCTCTATTAAGAGGTCGTACACAAGATGGTCTACGTACCATTTCCCTTGTTATATTGCTACATTTTAAAACCGCACATCAACCATAGGATCTGGGTTGGGAAGTGTACAGGTAGCAGACATATACGGGCACTTGAGCTTGCAATCAGTTGCGTTTAGTTACATTAATTTTCGTTAATGTTCTGAATTCAAGGTAAAATCATTGCAAACTTGAAAAATAAAATTTATCGTCCTTGTCCAGCAAAGAGCCAGTGCTTGATAGATATAACAAAATGTCTGCCCTAAAGAAAGACTGACCCAAAACAAACCACCATTACACTTTACTGCTAGAAAAATAATCATAAGCTCCAAAACACGTTCTACTCAATAAAATACGAATGGAATATGAATTAAATAGCGAGGTTAACAGAAATGAAATAGTTGTATACTGTCAAAATTATGACCAGACCATTTCAGTAAACACATGATACATACAACAATTTAGAGCACAGAAAATTCAGGCCTGACCAGTGATATCCATAGCTTGCAGTATGATCCGGTAAAGGCGGTTTGCTTTCTTTTCCTCTCAATGGCAATACAGTCTGACAACTGAGTCTGCACCCGCAGTGAACAACCATGGCTGCCTTGGATGGAATTTACAGTCCATTACACCTGCATACAACCAGTCAATAAAAGATTTAGGTCTTATTTTTAGTTTGAATTACACCCAGAAACTGAGTTGACTATAAATTTGGCCTGCAACTTGGAACGTTCTATTCGCCAACTCCTAATCGCATATTATCAAATCCGAATTCTAGAGAAGGGGCCTTGAACATATCATACGTTAAAAAACATTCACGCTGGTGAAAGTATGTTTAATATGATGCCCAGCATTCAGTTAACCTTTTTACCCAATCACTGGCAGCATTTCTTTCATCTTGTTAAAATACCCAACAGAATACAAACAAAATAAAGCTATAGGGCGCACCTCTCCCATTCGTGCTCGAATGACCGCGGAGTATTTCCAATGGAACAATAAGAGGGTTCTGGTTAAGATCTGAATAAACCATCCCATGGAAAACATATGCGGTGCAATCATCTGAGCATGTTGCAAACAGGGGGTACGAGCGATGGAAAGACACATTGTTGATGTCCTTCTGATGCAACCTGATAAATGTTCAAAATGTCAGAAGAAAAACAATATATGAGCAAAAATCAGGCAAATAGAATTTGATGTGTATGCATATTTGGTTTGATGTTTGTGTATCTATTAGATAACATCTTCCAGAAATCTACGCATTATCCATTTCAGAGATTGTAAAATTTAAAGTAAACCAGTGTCATGCAAGAAAGTATTAACCCCCTCTCCAAATAACCAAAAGAAAAGACCCTACAATTCATTTATTTATTTTGCATAATTATTTGAAAAAGAAATGTGTGACATACTTGAGAGTTTTGTAGGGTTTAGATGAAAGGTCCATGTCGAACCAACATAGTTTTCCTTCTCCGCTCCCCACAATTATATGATCACCTGCATTAACAGTACAACCAGATAAATCAGAGTACCGTTCACACACAACTGTTACGAAGAATAGAACAAAGAATGGACTCAATCCATTCAGTTGAATATAGTTAGCAAAATTTAATTAATAAATATATATATATAATAATAAAAACTACCAGAAGGATGAACTGCAATAGAGGAGATTTCACGTAGTCCAGTCTCAAGTTTTTTGACAAGCTTTCCCTCCTTCACCAGATCGTAAACACGAATAATCTTCTTTGTTGAAATGAAGAAGAAGGAACGTGTAGGATGAAAAACTGAAGTAACAGCAGGCCCTTGCAACTTGAATGAAAGTGTCTGGGTAAACTTCTTAGAGAGCTTGTGTATAAAAATAGCTCTTGATTCACGTAAAGCCAAAGTCAAGAAAATCCGAGGAGATGACTAATTTGATGTAACTTTGTTTTGTTATCAGAAATTTAATAATAACTCATGTACAAACAACAAATATAAACCTCATTTCCCATACATGTCTAAGAAATAAAAACACATACCTAAACCCATCTGTGTCGTGCTTAAAGTAGCATATAATATAAAAATATGTGTATATATGTGCAAAAAGGATATCCGCTGGCATCACTGTCGAAAAGTAGTCTCCTTTACGATGCCATTCTACTGCAGTCACGGTCTGCAGGAGCCCAACAAAGAAAGCAGTTAGAATTCTTTGTAGAAAGACCAACCTTCTAATCTTGACTTCAGCTTAAGAAACTTATAAACTTCCACAACCACAAATAAATTGGTGAAGGAAAAGGCCAAGTACCTTGGAGTGCCTTAACCTGATTCCCTCGAGTTTATCATCTTGAAGCCAGCTTACACTGGATGCTGTTTTGCCTATGTAAGCAGAACATATTTTGCAAAGGTTAGAAACCATTCATTTGATCTATGATACTGAAAGCTATGACGATCTCACACTGACCAGAGTCATCTGGCATAGGCATCTCAACAGAGAGAAGTTCTTTTGTACTTTTCTGTACTTCTTCATTCCCACAACCAGTGTTCAAAAGAAGTACGTCTTGTCCCCTAAAATTTACCGACAGTTAATTTACAGTTAGGTAGCAAGATCCCCAATGAAACAAATGTAAATGAAAAATAAACCCAAAAATAAATGCAGCCTTACGCAGAGACAGCCAGTATAGAATGCTCGGGATTAGGATTCCAAGAAACATATTTGACGGCTTCACCAATCTTCCAGTGTTTTAGACATCTACCAGTTTCAACCTCCCAAATACGCACAGTTCCATCCAATGAACCTGTAAGAAGAACAGATGATGAGACCTACATCCGATTTCAATTATGTTACTGAATGCAGCAAAGAATTAAGAATGTCATCCACACCTGATGCAATCCATTGCCCTGAAGCTTCTACAGAAATTGATGTAACTGCATCTTCGTGACCTCTATACTCAAGATAACATGATACAGGGTAAGGCTTGAGATCATTTCGGTTTGGTAGCTTGGGCTTCAGAGACTCAGGATCGATATTAAGCTGGAACATTAAAGGATATACTTTGAATAATTTGATCCTTGTCCTCATATGAGTATAAGTAGATTGTACAAATTGAAACATCTTGCAAAACAATCAAAACCCAAACAAATAATCACTGCGGAATCTTTTCCTCAATCAGGATTATTCACTTACGCGTTTTTTCCGGACTCTGGGGCACAAATATAGATCCAAACATCTTTCAAAGCATTCCTTAACAGCATTCTCATATGCAGGGATGCTTCTCATAGATGTAAACCTACCAAATATGATAACAGTGTGCTTATTAGATGCTGTATTATCAGAAAGAGTAGCAAATTACGATTAGTCCAAATTTCAAGTCACATTGAATATTACCTTTTAGGTATAAATTTAGGACGGTCTTCCTCGTACATTAACTGATAAGAATTGATCTCTTCTTGTGTTGGGATGTATTCTAAAGAAGGATTGAAGGACTCCTCATGACCTAAATGCAAAAAATAATTTCCATCAAGTCTCAAGTTACTTCATGCCAGCAAAAAAGAATTGCTCTATATCTGACTTTTCACAATCCTCATAATATGGAAGAAAATTAATACCAGGCAATTTTGGTTTTGGTGCAGGAATGTAAGATAGATGATCATTCTTTCCCGTTGAATTAGAGTCATCTCCCCACAAGGGATAAACACTTTCTTCTTCTTCTTCCTCCTCTTTGGACTTTTTAGGCTTAATTAAACCCTTACGAATGGCCAACTTGATCTTATTAACCTGTAGATTCATCAGAAGAAGTGCATAAGACGAACAGGAAACCATGTTAAATTAAAATAATAAGTTTTCCAATCAAACAAACTCTAGTACATTTGTTTAACTCAGCAGCTGAGTTGAAAATAAAATAAAGCTACAGAAGAAAGAAAAAGGAAAGAAAACACCCAACAGGAGCAATACATTAAAAATGCCTTACCAGTTTACTTTCAGATTTTGAAGGAATGAATCGTCTCTTGGGTTCAGGTGCATTTGACAGTGGATGCTTGGAGTCGTCCCATTTAAACCAATCAACATATGGCTGCACTTGAAACATGGAGAATTTAACTTCAACTTAAAATGAGGAATTCATTTGTAAGAAAGTTCCTATAAATAGCCATGTACTGCAGTCATATGAATATTACTATTTAAACAATGAGAATATCATATTAATTAGAATTGGATGAGTGTTATCTACAGACCGCATAAGGATCAAAGTCACGATGCGGAGCCTTTCCTTCGAGCAATCTACTTATAGATTTGATATCTTCTTTCGTGAGTTCTACATCCTCATCGTTATATTCATCATAAATTTTGCGCCTGAAAAGTAACAAAACCAGAGTAAACAATATACACTTGAAAATTGTAGATATTTAACATCCTTTAATTGAATGCTATCAACATATTAGAAATAAAAGCACACCAGTTCTTCGAATCATCAGCACTAGCAAGAAAGGATTGCAATTTATCTTCTTTTTCCTTCTTCTTTATCTTCTTCCCTGTAATGTCATAACCAATATGTTTCTCATCCCGATACCACTCCAAGGGGACATCACCAACTGTATTTCGAGGAACCACCTATTAAAAACAGAAAAAAGGAGAGAGAAGTCACTTGAGTGCATTCAGGTAACTATACCATATAAAATCACATTTAATTTGCTTATGATAAGAATAAAACAACAGACCTCATCTTCAGATGAATCACTCTCCTCAACTCCTTCATGAAGTTCAGAACTATCACTTTCGTCATCATTACCATGATCATTGTTGCTTGTGTTGAGAACGTCCTGCCATGGTTATAGTTAAAAATATTAACGCACAGTCAAAACAACAAACTTCTTGAATCAAACCGGCTTCATTGTTCTACCAAATCATGGAAATTAATTACCTATAGTGTAGCTTTATAATATTTGAAATCAAAGTAACAGCTAAAATGGCATGGAAAAATAAGCCATATCTTTACATCTTTAAACCTTTTTTTTCCTTCATATTTCCACTAACCTCATTTCCAGAGGAACCACTCTCTTCATCTTCTGAGTCTGAGCCTCTGATTGATGGATAATCATCCGAGTCATATCCTTCGCTATCAGACATATCCTATAATCACAAAAAGCTAGCTCTTTCATTTCCTTGAAAACAAAGCTCAGTAGTAGGAAAAGAAAAAGGGTAATTCCTTATGTCAAATTGTAGGTTCTATTGAAAAATTTCCAATTTGGCATTAGAATCAATGATCACAATCTAAAACCAAAAAAAAATGCGAACCGCTCGTAATTAAGCTAAATTGTTGTGCGAAGTGATAGAGCCGGGATTCAAAATTGGGGCGTGCTGATCTTCATAACTACTTCTTTTTAACATTCCCAAAATTACATTTACTCATTTTCATATCTATATACATATACAAAAACTTCACCGTACAACAAGAAGCAAAGTTTTGAGAAAAAAAAAGAAAAAAAAAAGAAGAAAAAGCATACGCCTAGCCAGAGGAGAGAAGGCAGAAAATGGATAGAAGCAGGCGAGAAGAAACTGAAGGCACACCTCTGGTTTTCTGGTACAGCGGCTGCAAACTCCTCTCTTCTCTCTCTTCCCCTTCTCCTCAATCAGAGACTATGAAAACTGAAAAACCCTAAACCCCAAGGTAAGAGAAGAGACGAGAGAGGCTTAAGTTTGGGGGAGGCGCTGCGCTGATGTTTAATGAATGATTTTTTCATATTACCAAAAATACCCTTTATCAACTTTAGAATTTACATCAATTGCCCCCAAGTATATTCACGTTCTCTCTCTTCCTCGTTTTCTCTTCAGTGCAGAGCTCAATTTCTCTCCCCCTTCTCTTCCATACTTTCTTGGCTTAATTACACCAATGCCCCTGAAAATTTGATCAAATCCCATTTTACCTCCTCAAACTTAAAATGGCCCACTTTTATCGTTTGACCGAGGTTTGGTATGGTAACCCACTTTGCCCTTGCCGTCAACTCCATCCAAAAGTATGTTAACTTTGATGATGTGGCATGTGTGTTTTTGTAATTTTGTACACATAGATCATTATCCACCAATTGAATAGGTGATGTAGCAAGTGAAACCCAACCTGGCTCGGCCCGTTAGTTAGTGGGTTGGGATTAGGCTTGGGCTAGAGGATTTAAAGCCCAACCTGGCCTATAAACTCGACCCGTTTAAGCCCAAGAAGATCCATCCTTGCCCGCCCATCAAACCCCGGCCCGCAGGCTCGCCCATCAAACCTCGGCCTGCAGGCCCATATATATAGGATTTTTCAGAGCCCAATATCTAGAATAGCTGCTATTTCTCTAATGCTTCAAAAATTTTATTTCAACTCAATACCTCTCCATATAAAAGTATTTATTACAGATATCCCTTATCATCTCTAAACCTAAACTAGCTGCCCCCTTCTTTCTCCCGTCTTTCTCCTTAAATGCTATATGCTTGTAAGAGAGAGAGCTTTGTCTCTCTCATCTCTCTCTTGCACTCAAAGAGAGCTCTGTTGTGTTGACTGCTAAGAAGATGGTGACGTTGATGACTTCACGGCAGAGAGAAACACCATGACATCTCCAATAAGCAGTTATCTACCAATTTTCACCATTGGAAAGAAGAAATATGAGTGTGTTTTCATCTTTTTGAATCACTAACTCTCTGTATTTTATCTTATTGATTCTGGTTCTTATGTAATAATAATAAAAAAAGTATTATTGATTCTTGTTCTTGGATGCTTGTTTAATAATAACTCTCTATATTTGGTATCAGAAAGGGCGAAAGACAGACATGAAATCGGTTTCCTTTGATGTGAATTTCTTAGGTCTCTCATCCTTTGAATTGGGTTCACTTCTTTCTTAAAATTCATTGTGGCGTTCATATCACTTGTTGGAAAATATTCTAGCTATTAGTAGCAACAAACCAAGTCTTTTATGATTTTTGAGAGAACACGTTACACTTAGTTTCATCGCTTCTGAGATGCAACATAAATAAAAAATGAAGGTGTAATTCAAATTTTTTTGTAATTTAATTTTCGTTCTTATATATATTTTTGTTATTGGGTTGTAATTTTAAATTTAATGTTTGGTTGTTTTATTATTTTTGTCTAAGGCAACTACGAACATAGAAAAAATGGGTATAACATAAATATAGGAAAACGGCAAATAAGTAAAAATATAGAAAAAGAAGAGAAGAGAAGAAAGGAACAAAAAAAGAGGAGAAAAAACATATTAAGCCCATTTTGCCCCGGGTCAATAGGGCCAACCTATTAGAATATATGCCCCAGAAGCCAATAGAAAATTGGAAATTCTAAGGACATAATATTAAATAACTATAATCAATAGAGCATAAAAAATTCTTTAGGAAACTTATACAAACCACAAAGTAACAAGTCCATGGATAGGGATATAAATGGAAAGCAGTCTAAAGAAGTTAGATTCACGACACCTTTCAATCATATAAATATATATATATATATATATCGTATCCTAAAATGTTCCTAGTCATAGGATCACCAATTGGACAAAGGTGACCTGTAAAGACTGGTACACACCACGTCTGCTCAATTGGGAGGATGACTAGTCTCATGTCATTAGTGTGGAGACACTAAGATAAGTGTGTAGGTGCTCTATAGAGATGGAGTTCACTAAGAATTCTTGTATAGAAGTCTTACTCACAAGTGTCAAACAAGTAATTCTAAGTTGCGATAATACAAATTAGTCCTCAGGTCCTCAAACCTGAGACATCACAGTTGTCTTGTGTATGAGTTGTTTGTCTTTAAAAACACTATACAGTCATGTCAAAAGGATGTGACCTAAAGATGCTCCTCGGGATATCCAACATATCCACAGAGGCATGTGAATGTACAACAATGAATCTCTACTCTTAATGAGAAGAGAGAATACTGTAGAGATATGATTCATTGAATCTTTGACCAAAGTATAAGATGAGAATTAAAACAATAATGTTTGCAATTACAAGTTAATCATATAACCTAGAAATGTTGTATTAGGGATTTGACGTGAGTTAACCATATCCCAACAATACAACATATAGTATTGTGTTAAAGAATGACCGAATTACATTGCAATCACAAACTGACTAGGTTCTCTAAATGAATTCTATTTAGCTTGAGTAACCATGACATACTACTAGGGGTCACTTTTATGGAAGCCATGTAAGGACTAATTATAATTAGCCTTTGTCAATAGGAGAATTGCTGGAGGGATGCAATTCACATTTGATTTAGAAGAAATCATACTTACCCATGACCTCTCTAATTAGAACCTATAAGATTATACACCAAAAAAGAGTGGATTGAGAATTAAGAAGAGAATAAAAGATTATGAAGCTTGGTCAAAGTCAAAGTCAAAGTCAAACTGTTGACCCAACATTTGACGTGGTCAACAAAGGTTGACTATGAACAACCGTTGTTAGACAAGTTAGTTACTTAATTTATTAAATCATTAAACTAATTAAATAAATTAGAATAGTTTAACTATTCAATTGAAGTTATGGAACTTTGATTGGGTCTCACATAATTTAAAGAGTTATAGAAATGGACCGTATGACTTTAGCCATGTGTGACACATTATAGGATAAATGTGAATGACCTAGATAGCCCAAAAATAGGCCACTAAAGGGGAGATGCGGTACAAATGTGGGTCTATATATAGAAGGCCATAGCATCATATCATCTTAGGGTTTCAAGTTGGAAATTTGGAAGAGAGGAAATATCACACATCTCTCTCAATACCCCTTTGGCAGGCCACTTGGTGGACAATGAGCTAGCACTTTCTTCTCTCCAAGTTTTCTTGTTCTCTCATCCCAACCATCCTTGGTGAAGAGCTTTGGGGAGGTGCACATCTTTATACCCATTCGAAGAACCATAGTATAGAATCAACAACAAAGAGATATAGAAATTGTTGGTGTGGGATCATGACGTACGTCTCAGAAGCAATTATATCAATTAGGCTAATGTAGTCTGGGGTGTGACTGATGATATTGTGGGGAAGCTACCCATTTGCATAATGAGTTTGTTTTCTTCTTATGGTATCGGCCTTTGGATATTGGAGTATGCTTGCAACATTCGTGCACAAGGTGAAACGGTCTATTTTCGTTTACATGTGCGGTATGCTTTCCTATTATCCTATATTACTGCATATTTAGTATGTTATTTAGGGTGATGAGAACAGGGGACGAGGGGATAAGCCAAATGGGACAGGGAATGAGGTTGATGATGGTCATGATGATGTTGCAGTTGTTCCTGTTGTCTTCACACAACTATCTCTCCTCCATCAATGACTATTTCTCCTCCACCAGCAGCAACATGAACAACATCATCATCACCGTCACCATCAACAACCCCATTCCCTGTCTCATTTGGCTAATCCCCTTGTCTCCTATTCCCATCACCCAAAATAACATACTGCAGATGCAGTAATAGAGTATAATAGGAACCCCTAATCTCTTGGACCACAGGGGTCCAAGAGATTATGGTCACCCATCATTGGATTTTAATCTAACGGTTCAAAAAAAGTTTCTTAAAATGAGTGCAAGAGTGAGTGAACCGTTGAATTTACATCCAACGGTGAGTGACCACAAATCTCTTGGACCCCTGTAGTCCAAGAGATCAGGACTGATAATAGGAAGGCATATTGCATGCACAAAAAAGAATAGACCATATCACCGGGTGCATGAACGTTGCAAGCATACTCCAATATCCAAAGGTTGATACCATAAGAGCAACTCCACCCATTTTCCATGGCAAAGGGCAAGGGAGGGCTAGGGCAGATACTATTCACATGAATAGTGGTTGCCCTTGCAAAAAGCAATGTGTGTTTCCACCCTTTGCCATGGCAAAGGGCAAATACTATTCATTTTTCATTTTTTTTTATCTAAATAATTAATTATGATAATATTTTTGGATAAGATTTTTGAGTTCGTACGTGTCAATATTTATTATAAATTTCATATCTCTTAATCGGATAAAATTTTCGATTTCAAAATTCAGATAAATTTCAAATTTCAAAATTTAGATAAATTTCAAATTTCAGATAAGATTTTGACCCTTTAAAATTGCTCAACATGTCATCTCTATCTGCCTAAATTTTTCTATAAAACCAGAGGCTTAGCTCATACCTCTCACACCAGATCTTCTCTATATTTTCATTTCTCAGATTTTTGAATTCATACTCCATTCTCAATGTTAGACATGAGGAGATGTTTGGAGAGGTAATAGCGAGAAACTAATGAAAAAAGGCGTAGACGAGCTGAAGGCAAAAGGGTGCAGAGAGAACATGATCAACAAGTTATCATAGCAATGACTTTGCTTGAGAAGAAAACCAAGGCCACCGCTATGGTTCACAAGTTGGCCGTGGCCCAAATGTGGACAGACATAGGCATTCTCAGGGTAAGAATCTTTTAGATGTATAAATGTGGTTTTTTAATTTGGTTATGTTTTATTTTTAGTTATGGTTTGGTTGTGTTTTATTTATTTATTATGCTCGGGTTGTGGTTTTTCCTTTTAATTATGTTTTCTTTGATGTATGGAATATGTTGAACAAAACGGTATTTTATTGAATGCTTTGTTTATTAAATAAAGAAAGCCAACACAAGTCATTAAGAATTACTACTAATTAAATAAAATACATGAATTACAACTACTTTGATACAAAACATGAAAATACAATTAAATAAAAGGTATGCCAACTAACTTAATGGTTTTGATCATTTAACCAATTCGTGTTGCTAGGTCCATCGTCACAGAAAAGTCTTCTTCTCATAACATCTCCTCGTTCTAGCTTCCAAAATTGTTTTGTTTCAGGGGACATATGGCTTGTATCCATGGCCATGGTTTCCCGATCCTACTTGTCAATGTTTTCTTTGCACAAATACTCCCTTTCTTTTGCATATTCTGCTTGAATTGCCCTCTCGTCTGCTTGGGTTTTCAGGCCCATTTCAAATCTTATGGCGCTCTGCCTTTCAATTTCCTTCAAAAAATTTGATGTGTTATTGCTAGAATTACTCCCTCTCTTCGCCTTCGCAGCCTTTCAACCAATGGGTCTCGGCTTCTTTTCGATGGGTGAGTCTTGACTCATCGGGGAATCCAAAGGTGAATCTGATGCCGGTGAATCATGGAGTGGCGTCTCTTTTAACACAACAGGCGGACTTGTGGGAATAATTCTGAAACGTTTGCAATTTTTCACCACCTCCCAACATTCTTGATGGTTGAAAGATTTTTTACCTTACCCAATTGCACCAAACCACATCTGTGCTTGCATAATCTATCAACAACAAAATAATGGAAATGCAAGACACATTAATAAAATATTAAAAATGCAAGAAATATTAAAAATATATTGAAAATGCAAGTAACATTACAAAAATGGAAATGCAATTAACATTACAAAATATATTGAAAATGCAAGTAACATTACAAAAATATTGGAAATGCAGGAAACATAAAAAAAATATTGGAAATGCAAGAAACATAAAATTTAAAATATTGGAAATGCAAGAAAATAAAAAAAAAATAAAAAAATTTAGGACATTACATTTAATAAAATGGAAATTACAAATAATTTATCTCATCGCTAAGATTTTCACCGCTTTGAACATTGTCCCTCGCTTTTGCTAAAGCATCTCTCCATTTCCCCAACTCTTTATTCAATATTTTCCACCTACTACTCAATGCCATTTTCGTACGACTAGAACCCGATCTTTCACAAAATTCGGCATGAATTTTTCTCCACATGTGAGAGAATTTCATCTCATTGCTTGTGACCGGACAATGACTAACATGGACCCAACTCTCACACAAGCGAACATCTTCCGTGGTTGCCCACACACCCTCGGCTTCGATTGAAGATGCCATGAGATGGTGAATAAAAAAAGAAAATTGGAAGTGATCAAAATTTTGTGTAGAAAGTGGAAAACAATAGAATTTATGAAATTGTATGAGGATTTGGTGTTGAAAGTGAAGAAGAATGGTAGGTATTTACATAAAATAAAATAAAATAAAAACTTCATAATCTTTTGGAAATTTTTTAAAAAAAATTTGAATTTTTTTTTCCACATTTTTTTGCCCAGAAAGCCCAGCCGTTGGATTTGAAAAGAAAAAAAAGCATCATCGTGACCAGAACATGAACACCTGTCAAGTTACTGTTGGTCGACGTCAGCGCTGACGTCGACGTGCGGTAATTCAAATTTTTTTTAACGTGCGCCAACAATAAAAAAAATTTGAATTACCGCGTGTGACGTCACTTCTCCTTAAGCTGCTTCTCTCCGCGGGCTGGCCCTGTTGCGTAGGACTCGCACCTTGCTTGGGCTGCCTTGGCCCCTTGGAACGCACTGCCTGGGCTCGGGCCCTGTCCTGTCTGAGCTTGGGTTTGTTGCTGGAGTCGCCCTAAGGAGCAAACAAACCCATAATGCAATAGCAGCCCAACAATATCATCAGTAACACCCCCAGACCATATCAGCCTAATTGATATACATGTTTCCGAGACATATGTCATGATCTCACACCAGCAACTTCTAGATAGCACTGAAGTTTGGTTTGGTTAAGGCACTTACATTCTTGGAGCAATAAAGGATTTATCCCAGCTGAGTATAGAATGGCGAACACCACAATCATCACCATGAGTAGGGTATTCCTTTTTACCATGATGCTTTCGATGTCTGCATTGCTCAACTCCCTCGTAACTTAGAAGTCGTCAATGGGCTAGGTCGACTATCCTGGCCCATATTTGGTGTGCTTGGGCCAAGTCGGGCCGGACTTTACTAAGGAGAGAGAAAATACAGAGTTGGGCTGGGCTTTTACAAAAAATTGAAAGCATGTGCCAGTCCCATGGGCCTGGGCTTTCTCAGAAGCCAAAACAGGCTCATATTTCTTCTTCCTAGTGGTGAGGATGAATCAAATGATTGCTTCTCGGAGATGTCGTGGTGTTTCTCTTCGCCGTGAAGTCAACGACGTCATCGTCTTCGTAACCGTCAACACAACAAAGCTCTCTTTAAGCCCAAGATAGAGATGAGAGAGAGACAAAGCTCCCGCTTACATGCATATAACATTTAGGGAGAGAGAGGGGTGAGAGAAGACGATGAGTAGTTTAGGTTTAGAGATGATAAAGGATACTTATAATGGATACTTTTATATGGAGAGGTATTGGGCTAAAAAAAATTGAAGAGAAATAGCAGTTATTCTATATATTGGGCTATAATAAATCCTATATATCTAGGCGTGCCGACCGAGCTTTGATGGGCAGGCTGGGCTTTAAACCCTCTGGCCCAAGCTCAGCACACTAACTAACGAACTGGGCTTTTTCTCGATGATTCGGGCAGGCCTCATCTGCCGATGAGCTCATGGGACAAATGATGACCCCTAGATGTGGTGTGTCACATTTTAGTGGAACGATGGACTAAGAGTAGCATACCACTCCATTGTTTGATACATTCTTTAAATCTTAGGTAAGTATTATGTTCTTCTTTCCTTTGAAAGTATTTAAAATTTACTTTTAATCTTGTGATTATAATTTTATAAAATGATATCATTTTTTACTTTTAGAGTCTATAGTCTACAATAGGTGCAAGAGGATCCTATTCGTGTTTCTCCATACCAAGATGCCGAGATTACAAGGGAAAGAAAAATGTGTTTTGAGAAATATTGTTTGGATGAGTGGGCTAAAAGAGATATCAATGTGGAGTATGCCTCTTTTTCAATGTGCTTGGATGACTTTGGAGTTATAGATGCTATGAATGATAGGTTTCACGAGGAATCAATGGTGTGGTGGATTGTCTATGGAGCTTCCACACAAACTCTTCAATCCATAGCTTTGAGGCTACTTGGACAACCTTGTTCCTCCTCATGTTGTGAAAGAAATTAGAGTACATATAGTTTCATTCACTCTTTAAGGAGAAAAAAGTTAGCACTCAAAAGAGCTGAAGATTTGGTATTTGCGTATAGTAATCTTCGTCTTTTATCAAGGAAGAGCCCAAGCTACAAAGAAGGTGTTGATCAAATGGGGGATGTTGGAGGAGATGGATTTGCTAGCATGAGTGAAGAAGGTGTTGGGATGCTTGAAATTGCTAACCTTTCTCTTGATGAACCATCATTGGAGGTTGCTTTATTTATCGGGGAAGACATTACAAATATTGTAGTTAATTGAGACTTGTGTTTTTCATTTTTCTAGATTTTAAATTTGAATTTGTTTGAAGAATTTAAATTTTTATGTTTTTTAAAATATGTTTTAAATTATATATATTGTTATTATTATATTTTAATATATATTTTTGAATACCGTAACCATGACGTATCGTATTCTAGTTTTTGAATATCCCCGTGTAGTGTCATATCGTATCACCGTATCTATATTCGTGTTCGTGCTTCATAGATTGAGAGCGATTTTGTTATAAGCATATTTAATTTTTATTTAAAATTCACATATTTCACAAATGAAATTGGAAATGTTTTGTGAGATACACATTGATGAAGGTTGCTTTATTTATGGGCTTATTGAAATTCTTTAGAATGACATCATTTGGATGGAGGGATATCATATTGGTTTAGATTGTATGGTAAAATTGTGTGTACAAATTATTACAATTCATGTACACTAAGATTTGACAAGAAAAAGTGATAAAAAAATAAATGAATTTCAAATGACTGATTGCATATAATCATTTCAAATCTATTTCATGTACTACATGTTTTTATTTCAATCTAATGTGGCAAATTTATCATTGTTGTCATCTAATCTCTATTTACAATTTTACATTGAGTTCTACAAAGAGAGCAAATGATTTTACTGAGTAAAAGACATTAGCTACATTTTGCCTCACGAGTGGATAGTTTGTATTTTTATGAATATTGCCTTTTAAAGTTGGTCGTGTGAACAAAATTTTTAATGAAATGTAATGAAAAAAACCAAATTAATGTGTGAACCAAAAGATTATTAAACACCAAATAGATTGATTTCGAAGTGTGAGGACTGAAATGAACACTTGTAACAAGTTTAGGGACAATTCCAGAAAAAAACCTAAATTTGTATTAAACTAGCGAAAATGTTGAGTAGGCCCCATTGTATACGCTTATATAAACCTTCGTTTTGGTCAAAATTTTCAGCCGAAGCTATTCTGAAGAATCTGAGGAAACCCATTGCCGGACTTTTCGTCTTATTGGAAAGTCTTGGGCACCAAACTCCAAAGATGGCGTCTGAGAATCTAAGCGTTCTCGAAGAGACCTTGAAGCCCTTTTACCAGAGAGCCTCTCAAGCCGAGGTTACCCACGTTTTTACTTGCTTATACATAAATACATCTATACATATAATTTTTGCTTTCATAGCTTTAAACCTTGATGTCATTTATAATAGGCTTTCTTTGCTTCTCAACTGTAAGACAAAAATGTGCATGCATATATATACATGTGTGTTCGAATCCTGTCAGTGTACATATGGGGTTTGGCTGAATTGTGAAGGTGCGGGTCAATGGTGTCAGTAATTGGTGGTAGTGCTAGTGATTCGGGCTTGATTGGTTTCATAATTGGCTTTTATCCCAATAAGTTTGTTTGAGAATTTTTCTTTCTGAGCTGGTTTCTACTGGTTGTGGGAAAAAACAAAATCTAAATGTTGCATTTTGTGGTGTGGATTTCGTTATCAATAATGAAATTGTACTTCATAGAGCCATTATGCAGTATGCTAAATAAGCGCGTAAGTGGTTGTTTTTGTTTCTTTGGTTCCTAAAGAACGGAAAATCTATGACTCAACACCAATTCTGTTTCTCATCAGAAATAAGGAAACAATAATGCTTTTAATCTTTCAAGTGGCTTATGCATTTGATGAGTACCAATCTGATATTCCTTTTATGAAGCAAATGATTTCTATGGTTTCAGCTTCGTCCTCGGTGAATAAAGATTTGTCTACAACTTCTCCCACTAAGTTCTTAGATTAATATACTGCTCTGTTTACAAGACTTCAGTATCAGCGAAAATGTCCAATTCTGTGTAAAAATATGCCACAAGTCCATGATTGTAACAACCGCCGCATAGCAATTCCATAATTCCTGTATATAATTTTTATTTTTAATTAGTTAAAAAACGGAAGGGTAACATTTACTGTAATTCATGAATATCAAAAAAAGTCTAGCCTTCACCTTCAGATGGTACATTGTCAGATAGTACTTAACTACTTTCCATGTCATAGTTGTGAAGCTTTCAAAGCTAAATATATAGTTTGGAGTCGTTGGTTTCAAGATCTTGTCCCTAAATACGTAGCATTGGAAAATTTTCTATTCACTTTGTCTTTTCGTCCAAACTGTGGGGGTATACCGCCATTTTCTTATTGGTTTTGCCCCAGCTGATCTGACAGAAGACTTGATGAAACCAGAAATAAACCTCTCCGTTGACGGACTAATGATGTGCTGATAGATGATATCTGTTTGATTGAGTTGGGTGCAAATGATACTAGACATATGTTTTTTTATGATAGATATTCTTTCATATTTGGAATAATTTTCTGTTTTATTGCTTCCAATATAGTTCTAATAATTTTTGTGGATGAGTTGATTCTGATCAAAAGTATTATGCATCAAGTTTATATGATTTTGTTTGATGATTGAAGCTACTGGTTTTCCCCTGTAATCTTGCTAACTTGGCACCATTGTTATAAAGGACCGATTAGCAAGACTTGAGGCCGCCCTTGCAGCCAAGAAGGGTCATCCTGCAGATTCGGCAAATGATGATTATTCTGAATTGATCAATGAAATCCAGTCAAAGCTAAAAGATGCATGTGCTGAGATGGTTTTAGAACAAGAAAAGGTATTGCATCAATGTCTCTTGTATCTTGTTTTTGTCTCATTTGGGAAGTAATGAATTATCTAAATTCTTTCTTTGTTTTTTTGGTGACTTGCAGAACAAGAAGCTTGCTGCAGAAAATGCTAAACTCCAATACCGGATACATCATCTTGTTCAGGCAGTGAGAGATGCTGATGACAAATTGGAGAAAAAGTGAGTTATAACTTGTAACTCATAATGATTGTGGGAAAAAAGATAGTGGGATTTTATTTTCCTTTCAGATGGGGCATTTTCTTCTTTTAAAAGGGAGATAAAATGAACTGTATTTATTTTTGCACTTGGCAAATGAACTGTATTTATTTTATCTTATCCACTCAATTTGTAAAATTTCTTGCAAACGATAGAAATATATAAGTTAGGATCATAAAATTATTGGACTTGTTGGACACATGCATTTTCCTATATGGACTTGTTAGCATAATTTGTGTGGTAAAAAATGATATGCTTGAGAGTTTATCGCCTTCTAGTTACTGTGGTGATTGATCATTCTGAAATTTTCTTGTGTTTTGTATGTGCATGTGTGTGTTGCAAAAAACTCGACTGTGTGTTTTCAGAGCATGTTAGAAAGCTAGAATTTAATGAAACTCTACATAGAAGTCAAACACGCCCTAAAGAGATCAATCCCCGGGTTTGCCAGAGTCAAATTTAAATAGTTTGAATAAGTCTGGAAATATTTATGGAAGAGAATAGTACCAAGTAAGTCTGGACATTGATAAGCTAATGTTTTATTAAGCCTATTATCACCTGAAGCTTGGAGGTGCTATAGTTTATTTTGTTCGACTTTCATGTGAAAAATTTCACAAAATTCATCTTTTTATTATTATTTATTTTTAATACTTGATCTTTTGGCCATTGCATCTGCAAGAAGGGTCTTAAGGACTATTTATCATTTATTTAGATATTTTCAGTCCTTTTTAGACGATTGGTTTTGTTTAGCAGTATGTCACACACATCCAATTAATTTGGACTTCTTAGCAAAACAAAACAAAAACAAAACAATAACAAAAAAATTAATATTTGACTTGGTTCATGTTATTCCTTTTGTTTCCACAGGTCGTGATGCAGAAGTAACTGGAGACATGGAAGTTGGATTCATAAGATCGTGAACAGAGATTCGTAGTTTTTAGATTTGAGCAGGATTAATAAATTCTGCTACATTATAGGTTTTTAATCATAGATAATGTTGATGCTGGAACTTGGGTTAAAATTTTTCCTGTAGTATCTTACAGAACCTGCATTCAGTGATTTCTTTGGAGAAAAGCATTAAAGAACATACGAAGTGTTATATGTTTGTCTCAGGGTTTAACTTATGCCCTCCCCTCTTTTTAGTTTTTTGTATTGCCTTTCTGCAGAAATTAAAATACAGAATGCAGCCTCAGCGAGTACTTAAATTGCTTCTTTGATTGTTGCTTCACATTTATTTGTGTTTGGAGCGTCAGAAAGCAGGGAGGAAAAGAAGTATCTTTTCGATGACCCTACGGGACAGCAGCCACGACAAGAAAGGCCGGCGAATGGACTTGGCCATCACCGGCACACAGCTTCTTCACCAACCAAAAGTAACACATCAGCTTGCCACTACCATTAGACCTCAGCAAGCACATAACCAGCATATAATTCACAAGCTCATCCAAAAGTAGGCCTCATTCATTTAAAGCATACTCACATCAGAATTGTGACCAAACAATGACCTTTCTTTTTTAATACCCAACAATAACCATTAACTCAAGCAAATATGTAAAAATGAGTAGAGAGATGATTTGATTGAAACCCACATTAACAAATCGAAAGGAGATCATGAGTAAGAAACCCCCAAGGTCCTCAGGCGAGTTCTCTCCACCAATTGTGTCCTGTTGCCTGCAGAAATGAAAAATGAAATAGAAAATAGTTGTGATCATTGAACAAGTCTTCAGACTGAAAAAAAAAAACACAAACAAACAAACAAACAAACGACATCCTTGAAAATTACAATATTGTGGTCAAAATTCAAGTCAAATTTAGGGAGCACAAACAACAAATTAGCATTACAATTCAGAACCCAAGAAATAATTCTTTGAGATAATTTCATAGATTATCATTTCAACCGTTAATCCAACAAATTGGATTATGTTTAATTTAATTTTAATATTCTTTAGTTCTAACAATGTCAAATGACTTAACACTTTTCACTAATCAAACTCCTAAGAGAAACACTTGACACATGACTGACACTTGCTACTTGCGGGATGGGGGCCTAGAGGGCCTTGAGGGAGAGAGAGAGGGTCAGGGAATGGTAGTATTCCACATTGCCAGGATTTACCCGGAAGCCTCCTTGCATACCCAACAAGGACACTTGCCTGTAGGACAATGCTTGCAGAAGTTAGGTGTAACTTGAACTTTGTGACCCAGTCTTTGGTTGGACGCATTGAGAAGATGAAGCTATTGTTTGGTAATAAATGTAGTGAGTTTTAGGATTCACATGAATTGATTTTACACATAAATAAACGGCTTAGATTGACTATACCTTATTTCATCTAACGATTACGGTGAAAACATTATCTTATCAACTTCACATTCCCTTATCATTTCTAACTAGGAGGAGGCCTATCTTCATTGAATTTCATATATTGTCTGCCTTCATAGACTTCGAAAGTTAAAAACAACAAATTGCTCCAAGAACTGATTAGTTCTCATCATATGAGTCATTAGTTTACCCACTTGGGCCAAAGTTTTACTTTCCTCCCAATCTGTAAGGACTTTGTTTGTGTAACATTTCCTCGCATGGGTACTCCATGCTTGGAGGGTTGCACTTGCACTTAAGGACGCTTGTTTATAAGACTATGTTTGCCAAAGTTGGAGTAACTTGAACTTCGGGATCCGTCTTAGAATTCGGTAATAGATGGAGTGAGTTTTAGGGTTTACGTAACATCAATTTTATACATAAATGAACGGTTTATATTGATTGTACTTGATTTCATCCAATGGTTACAATGAAAATATTAAATTATCAAGTTCAGATTCTTTATCTTTTCTAACCGAAACAGAAGTATCTTCATTTCATTTCATATATTGTCACTTCTTACTTATTTCATGAGAAAGTTAACCCTAAAAATAGTAGATTTTGAAGACAAAAGTTCATTCCATAACCATAAATTACAAACACACTGACTAAAAACAATCAATACAATACCATTGAAAATATAAACCAATGGAACAACATGACTCATTTGCTTATGGGGCTAGCCAACTCATTTAATACATACTCCTTTCAAGATGCTTTAAGAGCACTTTCACCCGTAAGGGCTAGCCAGGGCAAAAAAGGGGGCGTTTTTAGCGGGCTTCAGTGGCCCAGGCTGATGGTGGGGGCCACCAAACCGGGCAAGCCCAAAAGCATATCTAGCCGGAGCTCGTGCCTGAGGGCTGGTGACGTCGGCGCTAACACCAAGCTGACATCAGTGTAAGTGATTCAAATTTTTTTACTGTTGGTGCATATCGTACACACGCCAACGATAAAAAAAATTTCAAAATCCCGTGCATTGACGCCAGCTTGGCGTCAACCCTGTTTTCCCCAACAACTACAAGCCATGTGTCGAGCCCTGGTGTCTATGATCCTAATTTTTTCCTGTCAAATTTTTTTTTTTAAAATTCGAATGTTCTTCTATAAATACCTACCAATATTCTTCACTTTCCACACCAGATCTTCGTACATTTTCTTCTTCTTCCAATATTATTCATATTTTAGAAAACACATTCGTTGCTCTCAATGTCTTACATGAGGAGGTTGTTGGAGAGGCAAGAGTGAGAAATTGAAGAAATAAGGCGCAAACAAGTTGAAGAAGAAAGGGAAGAGGTAAGAAGAAGATGATCAAGTTGCCATGGCAGTGGGTATGCTTCATCAATCAAGCCAAGGCCACCATGGTTCACAAGTCGGCTGTGGCCCGAACGCATTCTCAAGATAAGAATCTCTTGGAAGATTACTTTATCCCAAATTCGTTGTACTCTACTGTTGATTTTCAAGGGCGATATAGAGTGCAGTCTCATTTATTCAATAAAATTATGCATGATGTTTGCACTTTCGGAGTAAAAGTTTACAGCTTCTTAATGGATGCTGGCATTTGGCGCATCTGCAGACCATGTGGATAAGATTGCTAGGAGGGAGAAATCCACTTTCCTAGAGAGCTTGGTTAGATTCTGTGATGCAATCGAAACTCTCTACACAAGGGATTACCTTCGCAAACCTATGCCTAGGAACCTCTAAAGGCTTCTACAAAAAGCCGAGCCTCGAGGTTTCCCAGGCATGATTGGAAGCATCAACTGTATGCACTAGCAATGGAAGAATTCTCCAACTGCCTGTCAATGAGATTAAGGGAATAAGATGTTATAAAAAATATAGTTTTCTTCTTTCTGTAAAGTCAAATACAAAAACCTTTATATTATAAATAACATATAAACAAATTGGAAAGCTATTAAGGTACAATGAAACTGAAGAAAAACAAATTTGTTGGTAAGTAAAAGCAAAATAAATTATAAGTAAGAAGGTGAGATTGATACGATGAAGCACGTTAAAGACGTTGTCCTAAAGTCTTTGTAGCCTCCCTACGTGCAGGTACTGACGGTCTACAAGACTCCAAGAAACGACCCTAATAAAAAAACTCAAGATCCGCTATAAGCACGTTCACAGACAGATATGTTTCCAAGTCACATAACCATTGCCCAAAAATACTAATAGAAAGTAGAGAATATATATAAAAGTAGAAAAGGAGAGAATCAGATTGTGGTGGTGATTGTGGTATGTGATATACTGATGGTGTTGTGGTTGTTCAAATGTGAAGGAGGAGTGGCCTTTTATAGGCATCCAATAACATGTAACCTTCACCACATTAAACTAGAAAATTAAGGCATTCAATATAGAAATAAAACCTGAAAATTCAATATTTATAACACGCACAATAAATAAAATAAAATAGCCAAAATAATAAAATAAATCAAAACAGTTAAATTTTTTAAACCTTTTAAAAATTCCAACAATCCCCCACAAGGTTTTCAAAATTTAACCATTAAAACAAAATGGTGAAAATATATATTTATGTATGGGCAACATAATACTATGCAATAGGTGTAGGTGCCTTCTGGGCTTGAACCTTCACTTAGTGATGATAGTTTCCATTTGAGAACCTGAGTGTACGAAGTATTGAACTCGGCACCTTTGACCAAATTTCAACATATCCCACACATAGTATTGGTTGAGACTTGGATGCGAGGTAGCGCTATTTATGGCCATGTGCTAATCTTGATTCTCATGAGAGTTACTAGAGAATAGCCCAATTCTCACAATCGCGGCCTCACGACGTCTCTTACTTAGGTGAGTTCTCCAAGAGTACATGTGACCTGTACCCTGGGGGAGTTTGCCCGCCTCGAAACTCATTCAGGGATAAATCACTTCCTAACGCCACATAAAATAGCACTTTTGCCTTACGGATGAGCAGAAGAATATCTCAAGGATATCTCTATAGTTTTATGAGTGCTATATGAGTCACGCAGTATGAATTGTTTCTACCACATTGAACTTCCTTCATGGGATCGCCAATCACAAAAGTTGGGTTACCTCCCTAGGTGACTCTCTTATGGGCTTAAGCACATCCCCCTCGACATTTTGCATTAATAGCCTCCTCCACAAGGCATGCATACACACACATACACACACACACACACACACACACATATAATGTGGTTCACGTCTTTGTTCTCCACTTTAGTGCGCTCTAAACTTGTATGTTATTAGAAATATTTCCTATATAATCTTGCATACAAATAATTAGTGGATTTCACCTCAGTATAATTGGAAATTATATACACATTGGTATACATTAAAATATAATAAAAATTCCACTATATATAAATTCATATAATCTGAATACCTCTCAAATATTGGTACTCAAATATGGGTCTGCAATAGTCTTTGAAACTTTTTAGTACACCAGATGAAGCTATGAACAAACTATGCAACGCTTAATGATAAATTTAATTATAAATACAAAGTATTTCAGGATACTCTTACTCCCTTTTTGTGCACTCTAAGTGACTGAAATCATGATCACATATCTAAGTTGAAATTATATCTTGTCGATTCTCAATATGAACCTATAAGACAATAAGAAGTCTCTGCCAAAATTTTATACTAAGGCCATCATTAGTTGCACACCCACTTTCATATCAAAATTGAAGACAAGTTAGTCTTATAATAAAATTTTATAATAAAACAAATTTCACACAGACACAACATGTTTGCCAAGGGTAATAATGAGTGAAATTAACATTACAGCCATTATATGAGTATAATGAGCATTTCCCATGAGAAAACAAGGAAATTGAAAACACACTCAAAATTTGTGGGAATGAGAAGTGAGAAGAAAATTGCGCGATTTTCTCCATGTCACCAATTAACAAGTAAGTTTATATAATTTTATTAGTATTATTATTATTATTATTATTTTGAAAGAAAGGAGTTTAATTAAATGATTGTTGGTTACCTCTAAAAAGACTACGAGACTAAGGCAATGCAATTATACTACATTAAATGAGTCTAACGTTTTTCAACATAAAACAAAAACTGCTCAACATTAGCCACACATAAATTATAGCATTAAAGTTCCCTTTGAAAAAAAAAAAAAATTTCAACTCCCACAAAAGAGGTCCACATGGTTTTAAAATAAATAATAATCATTATTATTATCAAAAGCAAATAACGTAAACATTTAAGGGCTAATTAAAACAAAATAAGATATATCCCAATAAAAGAGATATCAAAACTTATATAATAAATGTACAACATAACGTCAATTTCAAAGAGGTAATCAAAACCACTCAAAATCTAAAAAATTAAATTCAACATAAAATAAGTATTGAGATTAATTTTGTATTTGAAATATCCACAAAAATTCCAACAATTACCCACATAGTTAAGGAAAAACTCAACCCCCACAAAGTAGGGAATTCTCAAAATATATGAAGACTGTACCAAAATTTTATTTATTTTTAAATTCATAAGATATGCACTCACAATCATCTTGATAGTCATTGTAAATATAATAGTGAAACCACCGAAAGTGTCACAAAAATAAATGAAAAAACTGCCTCAAAAAATTTAGGGTTTGAAAGCCTTACACCAAAACTCAAAATTAAATGCCACTTACAGTGATATAATTTATTATTGGGTGACTTTATTGGCACCCAAAAATTTTCTCTTTGCATCCCATATTCTCTTTACAGCCCACTGAATTTTAGTAAAATTTAAAATTACTCACTACACCCCATTTTTCTTCCTAAATTGTCCTCATGAACCCTATCCATTAACTTACTTGTGTAAATCCCACCGAAATCATTACCTTGTTTCAGTAGTAGTCCACCGAATTTATTTCAGTTTTCCCATGGCTGACCACCAAATGTGTTTCCTTTTTTCAGTGGTAGTCCACCGAATCTATTTTAGTTTTTCAGTGGTAGTCCACCGAATTTGTTTTCGTTTTTCAATGGTAGTCTAGTGAATTCATTTCTTGTTTCAGTGATCATCTACCAAATTTGTTATTGAGTTTGTACTTAATATTGTTTTTTAGATATGAAGAAGACTTGTAGAAGTACTACTGAGGCTTCATCATCTCGACTTAATAGACAGCGTCCCACAGTCTCAACAATGAGACATAGAGCGATGAGGTTAGCCTCTCAAGAGGACCAGCCCCAACATGGTCCCCAGACCACTTTGAGGATACTACAGAGGTTGAAGATGTAGCCGCTGATAGAAATGTTGATGCAAAGGTTGAAGATGTAGCTACTACTCATGATAGTAATGTTGAGGTAGATGCTGAGTCTATTGAGCCATCTTCAGTAGGTCTCATTGATCCATCTTTACTTACGAGTTTTAAAACTCACATAGCAGCTACATTTTGGAATAACTAGGTAAGTCGTTTTACTGTAACAATAGAAGGCATAATATAAGTCTTATTCATGGTAATTAACCTAAATATTTTTTTTTTGTATTTGACTAGGAACCTGAGCCCCTTAGGTGCATGTCGAAGACATCTACCCTTCGTGAGTGGAATTGGTGGGCTAATCTAAATAATGGTATATTCAACAGGTACATTCAGAGGTCTGGATTAGAGTAACTTATTAGGTGTTCTTATCGTAATGCAGATAAAATTATTGTATCTACCTTCGTTGAGAGGTGGCATCTTGAAACGAACACCGTTCACATGCCTTTTGGTGAGATGACCATCACATTGGATGATATGTCATCTATTTTAGGAGTGTCACCTTGTTTTTGTTCCTTCAATGAGAGTAAGGTCAAAATAGCTTGCATTAAATTTGTGGTCGACAATAAGTTATTGAAAAAATAAATATATTTCGGTTCGTTGCCACTGAATTGTAGGTAAAAATTCAGTAATACACCATCAAACACCGTTCCATGTTACGTTGGATCTCCACCGCATCTTAAGTTAAAGGCCGGTCAAACACAACCGAAATAAGTGCAATGTTTCGGTGTCATCCCACTGAATTTACCTATCGCGTTTGGTACTGGTGTGCTAAACGCAACCAGCGACCATCGTGAAATCCTAAACTTGAAAAAAGGCCAAAAAATAAACTCATACCTCATTTCGAAGCCTCTCTAACTTCAGTCTTACCCGTCATGAATAAATACAAGATATTTTTTTACCAATATAAGTGTATAAACCTTGTTAGGGTTGTAGGAACATGATGGTTTGAGAAAAAAGTCTAACTAGGATTGTATGAACATATGTGAGGTGTAGTGAGCAAATTTTTTTTTTAAAATTTTTTTTTCCTTAACGGTAATTATGTACAAGGATAAAATAAATTATTCATGTTTAAAATTAGTATGGGGTGCAAAGAGCAAATAATGGGGTGCCAATAAAATCACCCTTTACTATTTCATTTCAGTTTTCTCAGGAAGATTTCACAATGTACACTTTATGGCAATTAACTCAATGTGACATCTATCAAGACTTCACAATCAAAAAACATTATTTCACTCAATATATATATATATATATACACATATATACATATCGAGATTAACTCAAGTCAATAATATGAAGGATTTAACAATTGGGATATATGGGCGTTGGCATGAATCCAGGACATTAAAGCAAAGATGTAACTAAAGATGCATAAAAAATAAAAAGATCTCGTAATTGAATGCAACGCAAAAAGCTTTTAAATAAGTAGCAATTAACCACTTTTGGAACCAGAAAAAAAAAAAAAAACTAACGTCCAAAACCAATTATAGCATATTGGAATACTTTATATCCGGGAAATTGATCTCAACATAAAATAAGTAATGAAATTTTGAAACATATACGCATATGCACAAAATAGGATAATCAAATTTAATTTCTCCATAAATATAAAAGTTCTAATTCTCAATATTGATGTATCAGCCAACTAGCTAAGGCTTTAAATAGTAGTGAAATCAAATCAACACAATAAAATCAAATGTATATACTTGTCCTCAACCGTTCAGCATTGGATAGCATTGAATGTTTCACCGTAAATTGATTAATGAGTAATAATTAAGTAATTGGTAACAAAACAATACAAGCTATTTTTTTTTTTTTTTTGAGAAGGTTGAATTCATTCCATTAGAAGGGAGGAATACAAGGCATGTCATGCGTGGCCTCGTTAAAACCTTCCCGGAGAAAACCACAAGGGAAAAACTCCGGGGTAGGAAAGAGTACCACATATGCCCAAAACGTACACAACAGGAAAATTACATTACATCAATGAACAAAACATCTTGTAGGAAATCTGGGGGATCAGTAACCCATTCTGCCACTCCCTGAGAGTGTAGAGCATATCGAGCCAACCGTGTTGCAACCCCATTTGCACTCTTCTCTGTAACCCTCAAATAAACATGCTCTTGGCTAGCCAAAAGTGTTTGACAATCCTCCGTTAGGCAAGCAAGATGGGACAGATCAGTTTGGCCCCGTTGTATTGAATGTAAAGCGCCTTGAGAATCCCCTTCTATATGACATTCCAGATTGGACCACTTGGCAGCATAGATTAAGCCTTCTCTTAATGCAACCAGTTTGGCATGCATGGGATTTGAAATCCCATATAGCACAACCAACTTGCATGCAAGAAAGGCACCTGTAGAACTACGAACCACCAAACCAACCCCACCAAACCTGGATTCACCATGAAACACTCCATTCACATTTATTTTAATAGCTCCAGGCGGTGGCCGCACCCATTTAGCAATGGGACGTGAGGTATGGGTCTTTGGAGGGGGGTGTACTTCCTGAAACTCTTTCAAACAGTGCATTGCTCCACTAACAATTTCTGTTGCACTCCGTTGACGTCCTGCCCAGGCCATTTGATTGCGCTCATACCATAGCATCCATAAGCACACCATGACTTTCTCTAGCACATGAAGTGGGTGGTCTGCAGCAAATCCTTAGAACCACATCTTGAACTCCTCTGTGGCATCAGTATTAAAGTGTGCCCAGGCCGGAAACAAAGACCAAGAGGCAATAGCCATGGGGCATCGGAGAAGCACATGGGCCACAGTTTCTTCAGCCCCACAAAAAACACAGCCTCTCAATTCAGAGATACGACGATGAATCAAATTATCCTTGGTGGGTAAAATATTCAAGAGAGCGCGCCAGATGAATATACGAACCTTTGGTGGTACTCGGGCTTTCCAAATCTTCTTCCAGACCTGTTCACAAGCTACAATGGGTCCTCCATTCATGTTGGTGTCGTCCCCGTCTTGCTGGAGCAAAACTCGACGAGCGACATCATGGCCGCTCCGCACTGTGTACTGACCATCTCTCTCAAAGTGCCAAATCAAGATGTCTGGTGGGTGTCTGAAGCTTAAAGGGATGTTTCGAATGCAATTCACTTCCTCGGCCGAGAACCAAGCTTGCAAAAGGTCCTCCTTCCACTGCAGAGTGACTGGATTAATAAGAGAGTTCACTTTTGCCTCCTCAAACCCCTCTACTTGTGGTGAGGAAACTTGGAAAGATTCAGAGTTAGGGAGCCATCTGTCTCCCCATATACGCACACTGTGGCCATTCCCGATTCGCCACCGAGATCCTTTTTCAATAAGGACACGTGCTTTGCATAAGCTTTGCCAAATATAGGAGGGGGAATGTCCGATTTGTGCCTCTAAAATAGAGCAATTCTTGAAGTAACGGGCTTTCAGGATGCATGCCACTAAAGAGTTTGGGGTTTGAATCAAGCGCCATAATTGTTTGGCCAAGAGCGCCATATTGAAGGCATATAAATTACGGAAACCAAGCCCACCCTCCTGTTTGGGCAAGCATAATTTGTTCCAGCTGAGCCAGTGTATTTTTCGTTGGCCATCTTGCTCAACCCACCAGTAGCGAGCCATCACTTGTTGAATTTCGTTACATAGACATTTAGGGATGAGGAAGCAATTCATCATATAAATAGGCACAGCTTGTGCCACCACTTTTAGGAGAATTTCTTTTCCTGCAAAGCTTAACAATTTTGCCTTCCAACCTTGTATTTTCTTCCAAATGCGTTCCTTAAGAGAGTTGAAACATTGCCTTCTTGATCTTCCCACATGAGTAGGCAACCCCAAGTAAACATCATGCTGGTCAACCCTCCTAACTCCCAGAACTGCAGCTAGGTTATCTTGATCAGTACGGTCCATATTAATACTGAAGGAGACACAACTCTTCTCCAAGTGTATTTTCTGACCTGACACCATTTCATATTTTTGGAAAATAATGCTCAGTTGTTCACAGTCCTGTTGGTCTGCCCGCAAGAACAAGAAGCTGTCGTCAGCGAAAAAAAGGTGGCTAACAGATGGAGCCCCCCGACATAGATTCACTCCATGAAGTAAATTACGTCGTTCCGCCTGCAAAATAAGACTTGAGAGAGCCTCAGCACATAGTAAGAATAAATATGGTGAAAGGGGATCACCTTGTCTCAATCCTCTCTGTGGAATGACATAACCAACTGGATTTCCATTCAACATGAAAGAATACGAAACCGTCGTCACACACTCCATGATTAATTGAATCCATCGTGGGGCAAAACCCATTCCTTTCATTAGGGCCTCCAGAAAACTCCACTCTACCCGATCATATGCTTTACTCATGTCAATCTTGAGAGCTAGATACCCTTGTCGTCCTTGATTTTTCTTATGCATCATGTGTAGCAATTCAAAAGCCACGATTGAATTGTCTGAGATTGCACGGCCTGGAACAAAGGCACTTTGAGTATCACTAATCAGAGTAGGAAGGATTGCTTTTAGGCGGGTGGTGAGCACTTTCGCCCCAATCTTATAAAGGACATTACATAGACTGATGGGACGTAATTGCATCATGTTCTTTGGTTCATGGACTTTAGGGATGAGGGCTACATGCGTGAAGTTTATCCTCTTAAGTAACTTGCCCGTTTTGAAGAAGTGCAAGACTGCCGCCACCACATCCTCACCTACAATCGGCCAATATTTCTGATAGAAAAAAGGAGAGAAGCCGTCTGGGCCTGGTGCCTTAGATGGGTGCATTTGAAAAAGTGCAATTTTAATTTCTTCTGGAGTAAACACCGCCAAGAGAGCCTGGTTCATCTCCTCTGTGACACGCCCCCTTACACCGTCCACTACTTCTGTATATTCGGAAGACCCTGTGGAAGAAAACAAGTGCTGGAAATAATTAACCACAGTTTGTGTTAAACCTTGCTCTGTTGTCTGCCAATGTCCATGCTCATCTTCAAGCGCTGAGATAGTGTTTCTTCTCCGGCGGCTAGAGGCTTTGTAATGGAAGAATTTTGAATTGCGATCTCCTGCTTTCAACCAAGTGGCTCTTGAGCATTGCCGCCAGTACACCTCATTTTTTGCCATTAGAGAATCAAGTTGCTTTGTAAGCGCATTCCGTAGCTCCGCTGTATGATGTGATGGCGGTGCATCTAATAACTCACCCAATTTCTCCCGTGTAATTTTAATTTGGTTTGGCAGGTGGCCAAAATTGCACTTGCTCCAGCCCAATAATTTGTGACGAGTGCATTTGAGCTTTTCGGTAGTTGTAAATGGTGCAGAGCCTCTACAAGTACGTTGCCATCCATCTTGGATTGTTTGCATGCAATTTACATGTTCAGCCCACATCTCCTCAAAGCGGAATAACTTCTTACGTCACCCATTCAAAAGCATCCTTTCACTAATTATTACTTTAAGGGGCAAGTGATCAGACTTGGTAGGATTTAAATGAATGACCTTTGTGCCAAGAAACCGAGAACACCAATCTGCTGTAGCCAATGCGCGATCAAGGCGTATACGAATTTCCATCGGGTTATTTCGCCACCATGTATACTTTGGCCCTGTGTAACCCAAGTCTTTAAATCTGCAAGTATCAATAGCTTGTCGAAATCCAAGCATCTATCCCTCTCTCCTCCTTCTCCCACCAAGCTTTTCATCAGCTCTTAAAATCTCGTTGAAATCACCACAACATAGCCAAGGCAAATAATTTGTCGCTCCTAATCTTCTCAATAAGTCCCATGATCGATGGCGCTCCGCCGTAACTGGACACCCATAAAATCCTGTGAACCGCCATTTACCTCGTACTCCAAGAATTTCCACCTCAGTGTCAATATGGTTTGTACCAAAAGAACGAGCTGTGACCACTAGCTCCTCCGTCCACATCAGACATAGCCCTCCGGATGCCCCATGACTGTCTACTACTATACTTTGTCGGAAGCCCAATTTTACACGAATCTTTTCCATAACACTTCGTGAGCAGCGTGTTTCACATAGAAACACAAGTTTGGGATCCTCATTACGGATAAGACACCGTAATGCTTCAACTGTCCAAGGGTTCCCAAGCCCTTGGCAGTTCCAGCTTAGTAGATTCATTGCACTCGGCGGGGCTGATGCTCGTCAGCCTCCACCATTTCTTGTTGCCATACAAAAGAGCCAGAAGATAAGCAACGTTTTTTTAGAGCCGGTAACGTCTCAAAAACTCTAACCCCTCGCGGGCCTCGTTTGCCGTTGTGATTTACTTCTCCTACTGGTCTTGGTTCCCACTTGTGCATACTTCTTTGCTTCTTTATTCTATGTCGGGATTTCTTCTTGGCTTCCTTCTTGGCTTCCAACGATATCTGTTGAATAATTGGCCCTAGACCAAATGGGTCATCTTGGGCCACATCCTCCATCCGTGGTCCACATTCCTTTGTGACAAGCCCAAAGAAGTTGGAGCACGTGGTAGACATAGCAAAACCTTCCTCATGTAACTGCCGCGTCGGTTTTAATGTCCCAGCAACTCCCTTTATTGAATTCTCCTCGTATGGAATGATGGCCCTTGAATCCCGTGATTCATCATCAGCATTAACTTCGAGCGTTATATTTAAATCTGGAAGAGGGAATTGAGTCCCCTCAGCAGCCTCCAATAATGGGATTTCCGCATCTGACATTATGACATCAGTAACCGCACACCCCGCCATAAATTGTGGCCGTTGCGAATCCGCTTGATTCCTATCCACGTCAGCCCTAGCCTCCTCACCACGCTGCCCTCTAGCACCAGCCGCCATCTCTTCCTCGTCTTTCTCCTCGTCCTCGACCGTTGCCGGAGCACGCATGGACCATGGCTTAGAGGCCAAACCAAACCGGCGTCCTGGCGGTCGACGATAATCTGGCCCAAACACATCTTCCTGAAACCACTTGCCATATGGTTTGTCAAGATCCGTCAATCCCTCACCTGCATATTTAGAGCACTCCTTTTCCATGTGATCCAATCTGCCACATAGGTAGCAAGTATGTGGAAGTTTTTCGTATCGAATCTCCACTCTTACAACCTCATCTATACCATCACCCAACCGAACAGTCAGACATCGCCGGAGCGGTTTGGTCACATCCAGTGCCACCCGGACTCGTAAAAAGCTTCCTGCACAGACCCCCCGTTTACTTTGATCAGAGGTGATATAGTCCCCCAGCACCTCCCCAATCTGTCTTCCCATGGCTCGCGTCATGAACGCAGGAGGGAGCCCATGTAGCTGGACCCAAAATTCCTGCTTAATCAACGGAATTCTAGAAGGTTGAACCATGCCATCGGCCTCCGCTAAAACCAAAAGGAAATGGTTGAAAGTCCATGAACCTCCACCTAGTATCCGTAGTCTGTCTTCCTTTGTCAAGAATGAGAACATGAACAAGTTTTCCTCCAGCCTCCCAATATGGACTCTCACCTTGGGTCGCCATAAAGCTGTCATCGTGCGCATGAAGGCCTCCGGATTGAACGCCTTTTGTGTAAGCAATTTGCCGATGAGAAGGAAGTTGGAGGTCCTCAACTTATGCACTGAACCTTGTTCGACTACCACCTCCGTTTGCTCCTCCGCTGTTAGGGCAAAACGATTAGCAAAATCTGTCACCATTTCTTCCATCAAGCACAATCCCGAACCCACTTTGTTGCACACCCGAACTAGAGCCACTCAAGCGTTTGTACCAGCACTCTGCAGTCTTGACATGAACTGGAACCACCTTAAACCTTGCACACAGCCTACACAGCCGACGTCAAAGAGATTTATCTCCTAGCGTATTCTAGGGAGTCCTAGAAACCTAGACTTTAAATTTAGTGGTTTTTTGTCTTATTTTTTATTAACAATACAAGCTATTTAAAATAAACAATAACTTAGAAAAAACGTAACTCACTTCAATATATTTTTTATTATTATTTCAATGGCCATTAATTAGCTTTTGAATACTATTAACATTATTAAGATTCTAAAATTTATTTTAGAAACAATTGTGTTGTAGAAATCGGACACACCAAATATCTAGCTTTAAATTGATTTTGTAATTAATTTGCTGGTTGCCTTTGAGTAATTAAAGATTTAAATCTTTTCAAAAACGTTGAGCTATAATAATAATACTACATAAATTAGTCTGTAGGCTTTTTTATTTATTTATTATTATTTATAAGTTAAACACTAGCAGTAATTCTCCAAATGTTAGCAACAAATTATAAAAATATAAATGTACCAACAATATTTGAAGTAATTGAAATTATATAGACAACATGAAGGCTTTAAATTGCATATACTCAAAACAAATCGTAATTTTCATTTTGAAAATCCAATACAAATGCAAAAACTTCAGTCAAAGAGTTAAATGGTATTAAAGCAATAGCAGTACGGGAAGAAAACAACTTTACAAAGGCTTTAGATTGTTATAAAAAAATATAGTTTTCCACTTTCTCTAAAGCCAAATACATAAATCTTTATATTATAAATAACATATAAACAAATTGGAAAGCTATTAAGGTACAATGAAACTGAAGAAAAATAAATTTATAGGTAAGTAAAAGCAAAATAAATTATAAGTATGAAGGTGAGCTTGGTACGGTGAAGCACGTCAAAGACACTGTCCTAAAACCTTTGTAGCCTCCCTACGTGCAGGTACTGACGGTCTATAAGACTCCAAGATACGATCCTAATACACAAACTCAAGATCCGCTATGAGCACGTTCACAGACAAATATGTTTTCAAGTCACATAACCATTGCCCAAAAATACTAATAGAAAGTAGAGAATATATATCAAAGTAGAAAGGAGAGAATCAGATTGTGGTGGTGATTGTGGTATGTGATATATTGATGGTGTTATGGTTGTTCAAATGTGAAGGAGGAATAGCCTTTTATAAGCATCCAATAACATGTAACATTCACTACATTAAACTAGAAAATTAAGGCATTCAATATATAAATAAAACATGAAAATTAAATATTTATAACCCGCATAATAAAAAAAATAAAATAGCCAAAATAAAATAAATTAATTAAAACAATAAATTTTTAAAACCTTTTAAAATTTCCAACATAGGAAAAGCCAAAAAAGTATCATTTTAAAAGCCGTTGCATCATTTGATACATGGGTTTGGCATGTATTTTTCAAAGTTGCGGGATCTCATAACAACCTCAAAATGCTCGATCAATCCCCTGTGTTCAACGAACTGTTGAGAGGTCAAGCCCCTCAGATCACCTATGAAATCAACAATACCGTCTACTCGGGTGGGTATTACCTAGCAGACGGAATTTACTCGAGGTGGACGACATTCGTCAAAGCAATTTCGCATCCCCAATCGAAGAAGGAAAAATCATTTGCCACCTATCAAAAGGGTTATAGAAAAGATGTGAAAAGGTGTTTTGATATCCTCCAAGCTCGATGGGCATCATTAGGGGGTTGCTCGTATGTGTTGATAAAGAGGTGCTTCGGAGCATTATGATGACATGCATCATCCTCCATAACATGATTGTGGAGGATGAGTATGATTATGATGAACCAGAGGTGTTCGAACCCGATCCCATGAACACGACATTGACAATAATTTATAAACGGCCCATGGAAGCAAATGGACAACCATTGCAGCACAAACCGTTGATTAAGGACGTTCATTACAATAACCATATGATTGACCATTATACAGAAATGCAATCTTCTTATGTTCATGAACGACGTCAAGTTGACTTGATGGAGCATTTATGGGCGCTGAGAGGCAATGACGGTGAATGAAGTCAAGTTTTAATGCTTAGTTTTTAATTATGCTTTGTGTTGATATATGCTTTGTTTGAATTATGCTTTATTTGTGTTTTGTTTTGAATTATGTTTATATTTTATTTGTGTTTTGTAATGAATTATGCTTTGTTTTGATGTGAAAATCGAGAATCTTATCCGAAAATATGAGATGTGAATTTTATAATAAATATTGACACTTGGCAACCAAAAATCTTATCCAAATTAATCATTTAAGTAAAAAAAATAAAAAAAATAATATTTGTCATTTGCCATGGCAATGGGTGGAAACACAAGCCTTTTGCAAGTGATGACACTATTTACTTGAATAGTAACAGCCCTTGTCTCCCCTTGCTATTTGTCATGGCAAATGGGTGGATGTGATCTAAGAGCATCTACAATCACGCTCTCTATTTTTTAGTTAAATTTTAGCTAAAAAAACATATAAAAGTTATTTTAGAAGCTCTTTATGAAATTTAGGGTTATTTGTAGCAATGATCACTCAACTATACTCGGAGATACATTTTGGTCACTCAACTCAAATATTAGTTACAGAGGTCACTCAATTGGGTGTTGTGTTGCACCATTAGTCCCTACCGTCAAGTCTCTCTAACGGTAGAGACTAATGGTGCAACACAACACCTAATTGAATGACATCTATAACTATTTTTTGGAGTTGAGTGACTAAAATGTAACTCCGAGTATAGTTGAGGGATCATTGCTACAAATAATCCTAACTAAAAAGCCACATTTGCCCATTAATAATCTAAAAGATGCTTGTCACGTCATCATTTTAAACAAAAAAAGTCACAGACTTGATGGTAGGGACTATGGTGTAACACAACACCCAATTGAGTGACCTATGCAATTAATATTTGAGTTGAGTGACCAAAATATAACTTCGAGTATAGTTAAGGGACCATTGCTACGAATAACCATAAAATTTAAATTATGTTAAATTATAGGGGGACTAGGAGTTCTTTCTCTCTTTTCAGATTTATGAGCTCCTATAGGTCTCCTTATTTTAGAAGATGGATATGGAGCATGCTTGGTGTTATATTTTTCAATTTGTCTAAAAAGGTGGTTTAGAGAACCCATTGTAGATGCTGTAATACCTTATTCAAAAAATATTCCAAAGTTACCCTTCACTTTTAAATTATTTACAGCCACCGTCTATTCAACCCGTGAAGCAAAAACCCGGCCCGAATACCATTCTTTATTCCTCTCCGACGATCATCTGCCTCCTCCGTTCTTTTTCTGCGGCTCCTCCATTCAGGTGACCATCCTTCATTTCCTCTTTCTCACCGTTAATTTGCTCTTTTACTCTTTTGGGTTTAACTTTTGAGCAAATTTGTGTATCTTTTGTTTTTTCTTTTTTGTGGGAATTCGTCGGAACTGCTTCTACTTCTCTCCAATGTTTTTGTTTCTGCATTACAGTAAATGGGTAGGGTTGATGTTTTTTTGCCTCTCATTAATTAATTTCCATGATTTGGAAGTGGCTGCGGAGCAATTCAGTTTAATATTTCCTCGTTTTTGTTTGTATAATTTATTTACTCGGTTAAATCAAGTTGCTTTTGTTGCCGTTTGGTAAGAAGGGATGTCTATGATGTTGGTGAAGTTATTATGATGATGGTTTTTCATATTAAACCTCGCCTGCTAACTGTTTGATTAAATGGGTATGAGAATCTCTTTCAGTGACAGTGTTTGCTAAATTGGATATGCTTAACTCTTTATATCTTGCTACACTCATATGCACAGGATCAGCCTGAAAATGCTTCTTTGGGATTTGCATGCGGTTGTCTCCACACGCAAGTTTTGTTAAAGGTCATTGAACTTCTTAACACAGCTGATAGCCTGAGCTGCATTTGTTTTCATTGATGGTTTTAGGCTGCACCAGATGAAGTTTTTCAGGGTAGTGCTTTTGCTCTTCCAGGGCAGAGGCATGGTACATTTTAGTGAGCAGCTGCTACTTCTGTTTGTAGGGTGTTTTTGACAAGCATTTAGAGATGCTTTTCAAAATTCAAAACTACAGTGACTTTAAGAAAAAATGTTGAATGAGATATATTAGATATAGCATTTCACTGCTAGTTTTCTCACTGATGCTTTTCGAAAGCCACTGCAACAAAAGGAATTTGAATCTGGAGTCCACAATCATTTCCTTTCTTTAGGTTATCAGTCAGATTATTTTTCTTTGCAATATTAGTTGTTAGAAAGACAATCCATATGAGAATTCAGTTATTAATGGTTTTCTACGTGACTACATTGTCTTTTCTTGTGCTTCACCTGCTTTTTCTTGTGCTTCACCTGCTTTGTGTGTGAGAGAGAGAGAGAGAGAGAATCTTCAAGAAGGACTGCATTTAGTAGAGTATGCTTATGGTGAGTTGAGAGAAAGTGATTTGATTTCTAGGAATAACTTTTCAAATGTCTCATACAGCATTCTTATGTTTGAATGGGTTGGGTTGCGAGGTAAGTTCTTAGAGGAGAATTAAATCACATAAGTGAAAAGATGAGTTGATCTGAAACATGAATGTAATCAAAAGTTATTTTTCAGTGTCAGAGTAATTGCGTGCTTATAATATCCTATTGTATCTAAACTTCTTGCAGATTCTAAATTTAAATGGCAGCCGTGATGGATGGCTCATCTCAGGCTACACAATCTAATTCTGTCACAGGTTTAGATTCTAACAATGTCGAAAGGAGGATGGCAAATGATGATCAGCGCTTCCTCTTGTACTTCATTATGGGTACCTACTTTGGGCCTGGTCTTAAAGGAGAGAGCCCGCCAAAGTCAGTTCTGCAGAGAATAGCCGAGCGACTTCCACCATATACTTTTAAGCAACTAGGTGGATCCCACCTGAAAACTGCAGAGGTAGAGCAGGTGTACTATTATGTTCTTCGGAAGGCTCATAAATCTGCCATTGTTAAATTACCTGTGTTATACCAGTTCTTCCATGGTAACCTCCTTAGCCATCGAGAAGACACCACAGCCAACTACCCTCAGTTTCCTGATCTATTTCCTCTCCTACTCCACTCCCATTCACAGTTCAGTAACAGATACAATATCTTTGAGAACATCGTATTTATTAATAACCCAGAAACGCATTACATTAAGACAGAGGATATTGAAAGATTTAAGAGGCTAACTGGGCTGGAGGAGTTTCTTCTGGATAGAGATGCTGCAAGGCTGCATACTTATCCTGATGGAAGTGTTTCATATAATGTGTCGGTGCAGGAGCCGGAGTCCAATGGAGAGTCACCTCCCACTAGTTCTTGTCAAAGTTCTAGGGGAACAAAACATTTAGATAATCTCGTGGAATCGAATGATCCTCTGAAACATGTGCATGTCGTGGCACCTATCAGTAGTGTGCCATATAACGGTACGCCTGTGCTGTATAGTTATATGGCCCCTTTATCTACTAAAGATGACTCTGATCCTGTGGAGAAGGTCGATCCTGCTATGATTTTTCTTCCTTCTCTTCCAACTAAAAGAGAGTGGTCCAATATTGTAGCTGCCACCAGAGATGGATTTGCTTTAACTGGCAGTGCAGCAAAAAGGCAGGTGGGACCAACAATAGGGCTGATTGACATTGGAGAATGTGAGGATTCATACTTGTTTCGTGTATCTCTTCCTGGAGTGCGAAGAGATGAAAGTAAGTTGCTCTATCAACTTAAAAAATTGAATCAGTTACTGAAATGAAACGCATAATAAATAGATTTCCAGGTGCTGAAACAGAAACTACACAGACATGAGTGCATGTCTTGGTGCAGCCTTGTTAATAAATATAAAAAATGTTTAACCAATGATTCGAGACACATATTTCACTTTCAATAAACCACGGCTAAGTGGCGGAGACTTATCTCTCACATATGTCTGTCCACAGCCACTTGTATGGCCTCTTCGATGCTAGCACTACCACTCGTATACTTCATTAACTAAACGGATGCAGAGTGATGATTTCATTTTTCACTACAGGGGACTTCAGCTGTGAAGTTGAAAATGAGGGCCGAGTGTTGATAAGAGGAGTGACAATAACAGGTGAGAAGACAGTCTACAGATACTCTCAGATGTTTGAAATGCGAACACAGAATCTGTGTCCATCAGGGCATTTTTCTATCTCATTTCAGCTGCCTGGTCCAGTTGATCCTCAGGAGTTTTCTGGTAATTTTGGGACAGACGGAATTCTGGAGGGTGTTGTGATGAAACGAAAAGATGTCAAATATGCTTAACTAAAATTTAGTCAGTCCCTGTATATTTGTGATATTACCAAATTCTATTTCGTGATATTGCCGTTGAATGGATGCATGGTGAAGGTCAAATTCTATTTAGTCAGCTGATTTCATATTATTACGTCCACATCAGCCACCCTTAAAATTTTTATTAATCGATCCTTGCTGACGGAAGGCTAATGTTCTTGAAATCAGTTAACATAGTGTTTTTTTCTGTTTTTTGAGAGGAACTTTTCAGTTTCTTGATTTACTAATTTTGCCCAAAAGCTTGCAATTGGTGGTGGATATGCCAGTAAGCAAGTTAGTGATGTGCGATCTGAGGTCTAGCACATTGATTAGTAGATTGAATGGCTCCCGCTGATTTGGCAATCGGTTTACCCCGAAAATTAGAATTTAAGTAAATTTGTAACGCCATGCGGATATGCCATGTTGTGTTACCATTACACAATTATTTTCCTGGAGTTTGGCTCCCGATCAAAAGTACACCGATGCTAGCATATGTCAAATAACAGAAGTTAAAGATGTCATCTATGCAAATCTACTACTTACTCCTCAAACCAACATCAAAGGATCCCTTTCCCACAAAATTAAATGGTGAAATAAAGACTAAAATGAACAAATGTCAAAAGAACTTCATTGGATACGACTGCACATATAAAAACTGCACTGTCGTTTGTTTCTCACCTCATAATTTACTCAAATCTTTGAAAAGAAACTAAATATATCCCTTCACTAAGAAGCAGACAGTTGTTTCATCAATTCTTGTATTCAGATGCGAAAGCAAAAGTTTGTATACAAAAACCTAGAGCAAATCTGACGTCCTATTCCAGTTAAACAGCTCCATTGTCCCAAAGTTCTATGTTTTCTTTGTGCAATATATGAACTACGATTTCATGCAAACCCGTAACTTAAACCTATAAAGGGGATGGCCGCACTTTCTTTCCTGTACTACAAGGTGTAGGGTATTACGGACAAAGAAGTATGTTATGATACTATTTACACCCCAGTGGATCCATTCATAACTCATCAAACATGTCCAAGGAACATAGCCACAAACATGGACAAAATGGAATCAACAGCCGAGTTTTTTGGCTATTTTTTCAACCAGAGCCTCTTTTCGTAACTTATAATACCCTGTCAGCTTGATTTTCTGTGCCAACTTCCTCAGTTCAACTATTTTCTTGTTCTTCAAGCTTGAAATTGTGTGAGGAACCAAAGCCCCAGTGTAAGAACCATCTTCAACAGAGTAGGGTTCTATGATATGAAGATCTTCCGTTTTTTCATAGACTACAATCTGAAGATCTTTCTTACTCCCACCATCTGTTGCATCCTTGTGTGAATCTTGCAAACCCAAATCTACAGGCAAATCTTTAACCTCTGCAGTAAGTGATAAAGTTGAAGTCCTTTTCCTCTTCTTTTGTGACTGTGAAGCTGAAACTTTGGTGGTGTGAACTGATTTTTTCAAGTGCATCAAACTTAAAAACTGCTTTAAACTGGTGTTGTCATCATCAATTATTGATTTTCTTTCCTTTTTGGAATGTGGAATGAACGATGTATCTGTAGGAGGAAAACTTGGCTCTTGGGCATTCTTCATACTGAATGGTGATTTCCTCTGTGTCTTTGGCTTTTGTGGTTCCAAACCCAAGTTCACACGGGGTTTCTTGTGAAGGTCAGCATTAGCCTTTTGAGATTCTTCTGCTGGTTTTCCTACATCATTTAACTTAGGCTTGGCTGTATCTTCACCCATCTGATCTTTTGAAGGCAAAGCAAAATGTCCAAGGTCAGTGAGACCACCTTCTTGAAACTTGACTATTTGTAGATTATTACTGACATCCCCGGCAGCCTTTAAACATGTATTAGAACATACTGTCTTGTTAGCAAGAATAACCTTGGATTCTTTGATGCCCACTTTCTGTGCAGTTTTAGGAACAAAGTCAATTAGCTTTTGCTCTACATCAGATTTTTCATTTTTTCCCTGTCTTGAAGCACATAATCTGGATTCAGAACTTTCAGTCCTCTTGTTGATGCCAGCAGATTGTCTCCAAGAATTTGGACTCATATACTTAACAAGAGCATTTGCAGGCTCCTAAAAGAAAGAGAAACATGTCTTATTACAAGTTAATGACCAGAGAAGGGGTATTGAGCTAAGAATTGTGATCCCTTGCAGTGCAGTCAGCCTGGTACTGCAACTACAGGTTTATAAACAAGGATGGTTTCCCTAGGTTTTAAATTCTTAAGGAAGATAGTTGTAACTAACCATAAGAAAGTAAGATAATTGCTATAGAGAAGTAATTGTATATCTATTACAGAAAAGAGAGAGCTTCTCTTACCTTTTCTATTTTTTGATGGGTTGCTTTCCCTCCTTCCTCATATCCTTTTTCAATCAATCGAGAATTTTTCATCTCATTCGACCAGCCCTTTGCGTATTTAAGAGAATCTGAGCTGAAATATTTCACAACACCATCTGCTGACTGTTCAATTGAAATGAAGGAGCAAAAGAGTAACAAAATGTTAAGATCTACTGCAAAAATATTCCGTACAAGGAATAATTCAGACTAGGACCTTTTTATTCCTTCAGTTGAATTGCACTAAGTGAAACATAAGACATAAGGTGCAGTAGCTGTAAACTCTTACAGTACATGATCATATTGACTATGTTGTACGGATAATTGGATACACATTAAGTGCAGATGAGAATTATACAAACAAAAGAGAGCTGCAAGTACCTCAACTGTTCTATCAACATCTGTTCCACATTTATCACGCCTTGATGAACCTACAATATTTACCATAGGTATTGAAGTGTGTTCTCCCACCTTCTCACTCATGATTTTTGAATCAGAGTTTTTCAATTTGTTCTTCTCATCAGGACAGCTGACACTTGTACTTGAAGTTTCTTTAGTAACAAGCTGTTCATTGTAAAATAAAACAAATTATGGCCGGACCATAAGTCATACTATGAGTAATATAGTTGTTACCATTGCAGAGATGTAGAAGTAACATAATTGTTAGAAAGATGTAATTTATCTATAACAGAAAAGAGAGAGGTACTGTAGTAGTTTTAAACTCTTACAGCACATGATCATATTGACTATGTAGTACGGATACACATTAGGTGCTCATCTTTATTATACAAACAAGAGAGCTGCAAGTACCTCAACCAGTTTAACATCTGTTCCAGGTCCATCAGGCCTCAATGATGGACCTATATTATCTGCCACAGGCATTGAAGCATGTTCTTCAACCATCTCATTCATAATTACTGAATCAGAAATTTTCAATTTGATCTTCTCTTCAGGGCAGATGACACTTGTACTTGAATTTTTCATAGCAATATGCTGTTCATTGTAAACAAAAATAAATTATGTTCATACCATAAATCAATATTATTTAGGGAGATTCACTATTATACCCAATATAGGGGCCCAAATTATAAAAATACCCCATATGAAATGGACTTTAGAAACACACCCAAAGCCCATTTATAACATAACAAAGAGGCTTTTAACTTCTTATAAATTACAAAACTGCCATTAATTTCTTAAAACAAGCCCAACCCCAAAATCTCATAAAAATACCCAAAACACTCAATAGGGCATCAAAGTAATTTAATAATCAATATTAAATTCCATAAGGCCAGCTGTCATTTTTTGGGTTTTTTTTCGGGTTTGTTTATAGAAATTTAATGGTGTAGGGTTTATTTATAATATTAGTGCTAAGAATGGGTATATCACTAAATATCTCTATTATTTATTTATTTTTTTGAAAAGAAACGATTTGTATTCATAAATCAATATTATGAGTACCATAATTGTTACTATTACAGAGATGTACTAGTTAGTAACATAATTGTTATAGAGATGTAACTGTATATCTATTACAGAGAATGGAGAGCTTCTTGTACCTTTTCGGTTTTTTCAAGGGTTGATTCAGGATTTAAAGATAAACTCAACATTTGATTTTTGTCTGTGGAAGTAGAAGGCTGTTTCCTTACTTCCTCATATCCATTTTCTACCAAAAGAGGCAGGCATGAATTTTTCATCCCACTGGAACAGCCATTTGCATATTTAAGAGAATCTGAGCTGAAATATTTGACACTAGCATCTTCAGGCAGTTCAATTTGAAACTAAAGAGCAAAAGAGAAACAAAATGTTAGTACTGTAGAGCTACTCCCAAGTAGAAGGAATACGTCAGAGTTGGACCTAATTTGAGCTCTAGAAGAAAACCTAAGTTGTGGTTTCAATAATGGTAAACTCTTAGAGCACACAAACATACTGACTATGCACTATGGATGCACATTAGCTTCTGATGTACGTTATACAAACAATGCAGCTGCAAGTACCTCAACCGTTTTACCAAAATCTCTTCCAAATCCATCAGGCCTCGATAGTGAACCTGTAATATCTGCCATAGGTATTGAACTGTATTCATCCACCTTCTCATCAATGCTTTCCGAATAAACAAAATTCAATATGTCATTCTCATCAGGGCAGCTGATACTTGTACTTGAATCTTTGATAGTAGCATGCTGTTAAAACAAAAATAAATAAATAAATTATGTCCAGACTATAAATCCTATTATGAAATTATGAGTGACAAATATAGAAGATAGGTTATTAGAGGTGAAGGTATTAAAAAAATGATGAATCTGCAAATTATTAAACACATGATCTCCAGCACAAGTTAAGAAAGTAAGAGACAAGTGCTGTTTTGTAGCTACAGCACTACTTGATTTTCAGTTGCACAACTAGGATGCTGCAGATGCACGATCCCTGTAATTTAAATGCGTAAAACAATAATAGTGGATATGCGATTCATGAACTCTGCTTGCTCTCCAGATGGAAACACCAAATGGATCCATAGTTCTAGATAAGTATTGCAAGGGTATAGCCTTCTCTGCATTGCATAAATAATAAGTTCATAACTTGATATGAGACTGATAGATTAATTGCTATAACAGTTTCCTCAATACTGCAATCACCAGGGACAGTGTTAGCCAGCTCGATAGGCATTTTCTACACTTCAAAGGTGAATCTGATAGAAAGTGAAAGAAATCTGAACATAAAAAAAGCCATCTTAAGGTCGGTGATTTCGTATTGATGGCGAGTAAGATGTACTTAAAAAGTTATAAAGAAAAGAAGATCAGGGCTGCAGCACGGCATGTCTACAATTGCATAGAAGGTTCAACTAATAGACACATTTATTTAATCTAAATTGCAACACATGGCATAATTTTGCATTGAAATAATGAAAATGAGAGAAATGAAAACAGTGAGAGAGAGAGAGAGAGAGGGAGAGAGAGAGACTCAAACCTCAACTTCTAAATTTTGCATACTCCTCTCTTTATGGAACATAGATGCATCTTGAATAATTTTCTTTTCGTCTGGAGCAAGACCTTGTCCTTTGGGCTCCCAGTGCGTAGTGCTTTCTGAATATGTTGTTTTCTTCTTGTCGCAGTATCCAGCTGCAAGTCTCAAAGAATCTGAGCTCAAATTCATGACATCAATATTTGCAGGCTGTTGACTGTTAAAAGTCACGGTTGATGCTTTCTTTTCCACAGGAGCAAGATCTTGTCCTTCGGCCACCCACTGCCTTGCATGTTCTGAATCTAATATTTTCTTCTTGTCAGAGTAGCCAGCTGCAAGTCTCAAAGAATCTGGGCTGGAATACATGATATTAGTATTTGCAGGCTTTTCATTCTTAAACATCATGGTTGATGTTTTATTTTCCTCACAAGTAAGACCTTGTCCTTTGGCCTCCCATTGCTGAGTGCTTTTTGAATTACTCTTGCTTGATGTTTTCTTTTTGTCATAGTAGTCAGCTGCAAGTCTTAAAGAATCTGGGCTGGAATCCATGATATTAGTATTTGCAGGCTGTTCATTGTTAAAGATCATGTGTCAACTGAAGGCAATACGACATAATTCATTGTTAAAGATCTCCTAACCTAAATTCAACCCTCTTTTTTTTTCAGGGGGAAGGGGGAACATGTTTGTTTATGTGAAATAAGTCGATAAATATTAAAAGACATTGCGCAGTTAACTATCCGACATTCTAGTCAAGAGATAACATCCACAAAATGTTTTACGTTCATTATGGTCTATGAATATTGCATGTTTAAGAAGTTTATGGAATAAAATCTAATAGTAAATCCGTTTTTTGCTTTTATATTGTTGAAAAATTAGAGTCTGTTAAGTCTTACTGAACTGAGGCCTCATATATATTTGGAATATGGTTCGATTCAGAAGCCATCTAGACAATACAAATATCAAGAGAAGGTTTTGAAATATGGCCCCAAATTGGTGTGAACCCTTAGAAGAAAAAGGTTTTATGAAAGAAATGATAAAATACAAAAAGACAAGGAGGAGTCCAAAAACAAAGAGAACAAGGAGACCACCAGTTAACAGGATAACACTGATTAAAAGAGAAATACAGCAACAAAACTACAACAGAGAAGCTATCCTAGAGCTGCCTTCCAATCTAGAGAAATAATGGATAGAGAAAGGTCCTTGAAATATGATAAAACGGAAGCCCACAACAACCTAGCCTTCTCTCCTCTACCAAAAGCAGCAAGTCTTTCACTAAGCAATGAATGGCACCCTTCTGGAATTACATGGCTTACTCCGGCCTCCCTGAATAATGGATACCACAAACTTTGAGCTACTGGACAATGAACAAACAGATGATCTGCACTCTCCCCTTTCATTTTACACATAATACACCAACTAGGAGAAAGACAACAATTAGGTCTCCTTTTGTGAAACAAATCACACGTATTCACCTTCTTGCACACCTGTCTATTTGACACAAGTTCTATTGTTAGGCGTTCTTTGCATAAATATGCTGCTAATTTTTTTTCTTTAATTATACTTGAAGGGCTGCAAAGGTTCTCCATGAATCTTATTTCAATATATTCAAGCTATTGATAAGCAATTATTACGTAAAGCCTGGCCTCAGGTTGCATTATTTATTCCCCCTGCCCCCAAACCTTTTGCCCACAGCCAGGTCTGATTGTGTTCTACAATAAACACAACTAATAGACACCGACTACTTGAAAGAGTCCCAGTTCACCTCCAAAATATTTACTTCAGAAATCCTTAACCACCCCTGAGCTTTTCTATATCAAAATCTGGCTCTTAATATTGCATTGTTAGTAATATTGTCAAACATCGTGCGTAAAATTAGTTACAAGAGCATCTGGAAAGCTTTTGCATGTCAAAGAGAAAAACAGTTTGAAATTATGATAACTTGAACAAACCTAAGATATTACTGCAGAGTCATGCTACATTGTAAGCAGTCACAAACAGCTTATGTTCAAAGAGGAAGACTTGCACACATAAATAAATAGTCCAAAGTAGCGTAACCTAAAGTTGTAAGCACATTCATTCAAATTTGAAGAATAATATAGTGGTATGAGTTAAACAATAAGAGGGATAGAGCTTGTCCGACCTTAATTGTTTTGGAGTCATTTGTTTTCTTTTCTTGAAACTTCAAAGTCGTACTTGTACATCTTTCTCCCTTAGTAATGCCAATTTCACCACGTTCCTCCTTTACAACACTATGTGAGTCAGATTTATTCAAGTCTTTGTGCCCATCCAAAAGTCCAGTATCATGTAGTGAGGAATCTGAGCTTGAGTTTAAGGCAATGACTTCTGGAGTCCGCTTTTTGTAGAAAGAAAAATATGTATTGATTATATCAGTTCATTATAAAATTGTTAGAGGATCAAATTTCAAAATTAGGATCGTTATGAGCATTAAAAGCACTGGATTCAAAAACAGCAAACAAAAATCATGTGCATATAAATTAATAAACCTTTTTTAGTTGACCCATTTCTCTAGATAGGTCCCATCAAATACCATTCATTCCAAAGGTAACGTTTTGATCTCGAAAAATGCAGAACCAACAAGCAACAAACAGGAGAAGAAAGTTTGGGCAGATAAAGAGGAGGAAAATCTCAACTAATCCAAACATGCCTTTGAAAAGCAACAAAGTAGGAGGAAATAAACTATCCTATGATTGGCAGATCCGAAGGTGAATAAATTTGAAAACATGCGACACTATAAAGGAGGCTTCGTATAACCATGTCGAGTTCGGATTGCGAGTTTGCAATGACCTTTTTATCAACATTAAAAGTGAATACTCCATTATGGAGATTTTATTTGGACAGAGATTCCCTATGGCATGCTGTCATTAAAAGCACGTACGGGATGCAAGAGAAGGGGTGGTATTCTAACATTGTGATTCATGGTTCAAGCAGATGCCCATGGAAAGATACTTCTCAAGTCTCCAATTCTTTTTCCTCTTGCTGTCAACTTGTGGTGGGTAATGAGGAAAGGGTGAAATTTTGAGAAGAGATATGGGTGGGGGAAACAGCTTTGTGCCATTCTTAGCTAGCTTGTATGGAATATCACAACATCATAATTCTTCTATTGGAGGGATGTTGGCTGTTCTGTTTTAGTAGAAATTTCAATATCAGGAAGTTGGGGAATTCATATCTCTAGTATCTTGGTTGGAGAGTGTTATGCTTGTGCATAATCCTTTTCTTTCTCATTTCCTTCCCTCTTCTACAATATGGAACACCAAAATACCTCTAAAGATAAGGGGTTAGCTTGGATTATTGCTCATTGAAAAGCTAATGCCTGTTATATGGTTCAAAGGAGAAGACCTTATCTCTGTCTCTCTCCTCATTGGTGTCTGATGTGCAAGAAAGATGATGAGAGCGTTGTTCATCTGTTTTTTCACTGCCCAGTAGCATTTACTCTTTGGTTAAGGTTATGTAGGGGGGTTAATTTGAGCTGGGTGATTCCAGCAACAAGTGTGGCATTGTTTTGGAAGAAGCACAAGTATTTTGGAGGTAGAAAGTGGGATGTGATCTTGGGAAGATGTGCTATGTTAGCTATTATTTGGGTAGTGTGAACAAAAAGAAATAGATGGGTATTTGAGGATGCAAGGGATGAGGAGATTGATTATTTCTGGGAGATGTTGTGTTTCTGGGATTCTCTTCGGAGTTAAGGAAGAGTTTGTTTTCTGTTATTTTATCAAACTGGAATGCTGTTGTTTCTTAATGTATTTTTTATTTTTGTCTTGGATGGTTTTGAGTCTTGTCCTCAGTATTGTACAATTGCTTTTATTAATAAAGTTCAGTTTCCTTTTATTTTTTCAAAAATTAAAAGCAAAGACTAAGTTTTAATAGTCACCTGCTCATCTTTCTCCGGGAAGTATGTTCTCAGAAGAGCCTTCACTATGTCGTGTATATTGTCTGCAGGTTCTCTATGCATTAGTAACTGGATGTCATTATTATTCTCATCTATACTTCTCAAATTCCTTGTAGAAATGTCAAGCCAAACAATCTTTTCTCTCAAAGCACTACCGCATATTTCAGACCATTCTTCATGTTCAGCCCAGGCTAGTTCACTTTGAAGAGCCACCAAATCTTTTTCAAGTTCATCAATTTCAGTATCTGCCTTTGTTATTAATATCTTCAACACTTGTATGCAACATTTCTCATTTATTGCATCTTCTTCTATCAGATCTATAACCATAAGAAAAGACCAATGTGGCTATTAAAGCACAAACAGGGACAACAAGGAATGACACCAATGATATAGAAAGAAACATATTATACCACGACCACAACCAAAGTAGAAGTCGCACTCCCATCCAGATTCAGCGCCGTAAGTGCTCCCAGGTGCAACTGATAAGCAAGCATTCAGTTCAGCTAACATTAGTACAAACTCTACAGCCACATATACCTAAGATAAGATCTACAACAATGTATTTCTTCGATATGAAAACTAGCCAGCATGGTGCAAGAGAGGTTAGGGAAACCTTGATGATCTGGTGAATCCCATAGATCCCAAGAGTCATATGGTGAACTCCATAGATCCCAATCCATGAATTTCAAAGGTATATATATATATATATATATATATGTATATAATATCCTGAAATGCAAATACGACGAAGTCATGATTCTTTGACCAGGACATTAGAGCACAAAGATAGTTAAGTTCGTTCATTTGATATAGAAGTTTGAAGCAAATGCTAACTTGAAAGAGGGCTTAACCTTAGGTTCAGAACATCATGTCAACCAAGTCCAATTATCCAGCAACTTATTTTATGAAAATGGAACCGAAATCGTAATCAGCAGTACACCACTAGAAGTTTAATGAATACCTTAAGAATGAACATATATGCAAATGGGACTTACATTCCAATCGTTAAATTAGAAAACAAACAATAAAGGAGTGCAATGACTAAAAGCTTAGCCACTGCAATATTTTAATATTTCTTATTACTTAAAAAAGCTAATAAAACCAAACAGTCATCCAGTTCTTCCGCCAAAAGCTACCCACAAACTATTAAGAAAACGGGCAAAAAACTATAGCAGCAAGTAATCACCTTTTGCAGCTTTCCCCCACCCCGGCCGGAAAAAGAAAATAGTATATATAATTAGTATTATATAAAATAAATAAATAAATAAATAAAAGAAATAATGAAAGCTCGTAAATGTGTATGTGAGTATCTCACCAACAAAAGACTGATTGAGAAAGTTCAAGCATAGTAGTTGAAAATGAAAGTTTTAACCAAATGACAGAGTAAGGGAAACAAGGAAGATTACTCTTTTAGCGTCGAGGCATGAAAAACAGGAGCTCCAGTAGGTTGTGCCATGGTAAAAGTAACGGAGAAAGTGAGAGAAAATAAGAGAATGTACCTTTCTCGGAAACCAAACAGAACGGAAGGAAAGGGAAAAGCCGCTAAGAATCGGAGTGGAAATGAGAGCCCATTCTCCGAAAGAGAAAAATCTGAGAAAGCAATGCCTAGGGTTTCGCGGCGTTGAAGTTAGAGAGCGAAAATGCGTACCAGAGTCGTCTTCTCTCTCTGTCACTCTCACTCTCTCTGGCTCTGCTGGTGACAGAAATGAGAGCTGCTGCTGCCTATTAAAAGCGACGAACTGCTGCTCGTTTCGGAAAGAGAGAGAATGGGTGGGAAGGAAACGGAATTTGATGAGGGGTAATATGGTCATTTACGTAACTTCTTTGTTTTCTTTTAGTAAAAAGTAACTTCTTTTTTTAAGGTTCATTATTACATAGGAAATTTTTATATGGCCCATTTCGTATTATATTTCATTAATTTAAAATGTTTATGTTTTATTTGAAAGATTCTTCAATAGAATGGGACTATATATATTAAAATATGTTTATCATTTCTCATTTGAAAATAGGGAGATTCATTATTATACCCAATATAGAGGCCCAAATTATAAAAATACTCCATATGAAATGGACTTTAAAAACACACTCAAAGTTCATTTACAACATAATAAAAAAAATTTAATTTCTTATAAATTACAAAACTGCCATCAATTTTTTAAAATAAGCTCAATCCCAAAATCTCATAAAAATACCTAAAACACTTAATATGGCATCAAAATAATTTAATAATTAATATTAAATTTAATAAGGCCAGCTGTCATTTTTTGAGTTTTTTTTTTTTTGAGTTTGTTTATATAAATTCAATTGTGTATGGTTTATTTATAATATTAGTGCTAGAAATAGGTATATCACTAAATATCTCTTGAAAATATTCATATTTGTTGAAGAATTTTCATTAATTACCTTTTTTTTTGTCGACTATAACGAGGCTACTGATTTGAGTTATTAATGATTCAAAAACTGTAAATATGAAGACTTCATTGTTAAAAAAAAATGTTAAGAGTGCTATTTTTTGTTTCAATCACTCCCAGCTCACCACTCTCCTCCGCACCTTGCAATGAAACCCTTTTAGAAAGAAGAAAAAAAAAAACCTCACTAGTGATAAAACAACTATATTTTTTCACTGCATCCCATCCCACCCTCCACACTTATAATCAAAACTAAGTTTCTATTTTTTTTTTTCAAAGAATTTTTATTTTTATTTTTCAAAAAAAAATTTATTTATTTTTAGTTCAAAAGTAACCTCATGTATTGGTAACAGGGTCTCTGGTTTTTTTTTTGGTCAGAACATTGTAAAAAGGGTTTAGTCTAATGGAAAAAAGTCTTAACTTACAGACCAGTATTCTCATATTCGAACTCTTACACTTTGGTAGTGTGTATGTGTGAGAGTGTGAGAAATCCTCTTCTCTTTTGTAGTTTAGACTATCGCTCGCTTGTATTTATTATAAAAAAAAAGGTAGCTTTATGCACTCTTGCAAAATAAATGAATTAGGGCGGAGGAATAATCTAATAGTGTGTTTAACAGTTCTCGTTTAAAAATATCAATAATTATCGAAACATTTTCCTTTACCTACGAATTGTTTGTCGATTACAATCATGCAAGAGAGATCTAGAAGCCACGTCCTGATGTGTAGGACCAATATATCATATCACCTGACAAATACTCTTTTTCATGTTTTCAGTCTTGCCACGTAATTTACATGCTCTCGTCGAATAAGTTTCACTATTCCCAATATTGAAATTACCAAAAACTAAAATGAAATTACTAAAAAGGAATATATTACCAAATTTATTTACTCCCTCCCATCCCACCCTCACACTTATCAAACTCAATTTCTATTTTTTTTCAAAGAAGTTGTTTCTTTTTTTCTATTTTTTGTTGGAATGTGAGTCGCATAATTATCCTATTACAATTGAATAGAGGGAAGCCAAATCTTAACCAATGGATCCTGTTGTTTTCTCGTATTCCCTGTTCTAGCATTAGAATGTTCTAACCCTTGAATGGATTTCTCAATTCTACATTGAGTCAGCCCCGCTTTCCTCTCCCGTGGCAAGAGCTCGTTCGGCAAGTCCAAAGTCCCACTTTATCGTCAATGACGACTCTCTTCGATGCTAGTTCATCAAATAGCACATTCTATTGCAATGAACTAAATCATACCATTACAAGTGAGATTTTTACTGTTCTAATTAAATTTTATGTATTACAACTGCATTGATTCTAACCATTAGAAATGCTCTAATTTATTATTTCACTCACTCCTAGCAGAACTTCCACACTTCCAATGAAAATTTAGTTTAATAAGTTATATATTTTTTCAAAGAATTGAATTTTTTTTTTAAAGCAATTTAAAAGTAACCTCACAACTTGCGCTATACTTTAACATTCCTCATTTGAATTATTTTTATATACAGATATGGCATACCTTAGTTTGTGAATGGCAAGGTTTATATAGGGGCAGTGCACAGGTCCTTGTAAGACTCCGTCTTTATTAGAGAATTTAGGGCTAGATATCTTTCCTATAGAGTAGAAGTTTTAAAATGTTAAATTCCATGTTTAAATTCATTAGACAAACAAGAAACTTTACAAATTCTAGAACATAATTTACATCATTTTAAATAGTTTATAAATTTCTTAATACTTTTAAATTTCTTCGTCTAAATACACCATTAAGTTGGGCTCGAGGTTTAGTGGTATTTTCAAGGCTGACATGGGCTTGTAAAGCCTAATTACGGGCATGCCAAACTTGACTTTGAGGTTCGAACATAGCAAGGTTTATGTACTTGATTAATGCAATTAAAGGTATGATAAATTATGGTTACAGATTAAAGGTATGATAAATTATGGTCACATAGTTTGTTTTATTAGGTAGGGTGGGTAACTAGGGATGGGCATTAATCCTGTATCGATGAAACCGACTGATACAAACCATAATTATCAGTTTGGTTTAGTTTTGACTAAGAAAAAGTCAAATAATTTAAAAATCGAATCGAACTGTATATGATTTAATTTTGAGCTTTTATAAATCGTCCTAAATCAAAACGGACCTTCTACGTGTGTATTATTTAGGTTTAATTACATTTTTATTCATTGGGGTTTGACTCAAAATCAAATTTGGTCACCGTGATTCTAATTTTTCCCATTTCGTCACCCTACTTGTAGTAATTAACAAATCAAGTCCAATTTCTTAAATCTGTCTGTGCAGTGCTAAGTTCATTAACAGTGCGTTTGGATGAGAAAATTTAAAAGTACAAAGGATTTCATAAATGACGGAATTTAAAATGACGGAAATTAATGTTCTAGAAATTGTAAAGTTTCTTGTTTGGGTGACGGATTTAAAACACGGAATTTAACTTTTATTTGTAAATTGATACGTTTTAAAAACTCAATCTCTCTTGGGATTTAAGAAATGATGACTTTTAAATAGAATTTAAAGTTGGGATTTATGATCTCCAAATTTCATGTTTTTTCCCACGCGGAATTTCTAAATTTCTATGTTTTCTTATCCAAACACGGGAATTGGTTCATGTCTATTTAGAAATTCTGACTTTGGTCAAAATCCCAAGTTTATTTCCCTCATCCAAACACACTGTAAGGGATTTATTGTCAACACAATAGTACTTTTAAAAAATATATAAAATAAAAAAAATAAAAAAACCAGGAAACAGAAAGAAAAAAAATTCAAACAAGGAGCCCGAACCATTACCAGACCACCCCACCCGATACCCACCCCGAAAAACCACGACAACAACCCTCCTCCCCCCTCCTGACCTCCAGCTTTATCTCTCTCTCAAATGGTAAAATTGGAGGAGGAAAGCGCCTTGACGTCGCTAATCTTGATGAAGACTGGGAGGAGAGACTTTGGCAGACAGTCAAAGTGGTCGTGTCGTCCATGGGCAATGGTTCTTGGTACACTCTCAATGAGGTGATATATGGGCCAAATAGACGCCATCCTTCTTATGGGTTTGTTTATTGGTGTGGGTTTGATTAAAATGAATAGGGTTGAGGTGGATTTTGGGTAGATCTTGATGAAAACTCTGGTTTTGTTGAAGGTTTTGAAGCAGCTTTACATGTTTTGTTTAATATGATTGGAATAATGGAGAGAGAGAGAGCGAGGAGGAGTTGGAGGGTACAGGTGGATTGGGCTGTGGGGGTGATTGCTGGCTTATTTTCTCTGCATGCCCTTTCTCTATTTTTTTTTTAATTTTTAATTTTGTGTTTTCTGTTTGAGTTTTTTTTATTTAAATTCTGCATTTTTCTTTGTTCACTCCAACTTTTAATTCAAATTTTCACATACACGCTCAACAGAAAAAAAAAAAAAAAAAAAAAGTCATCAACCTCACACCCCATGTATTAAGTTGGATGACTTTTTTGTCTTTTTACAAAATAATAAAACTTAAGAACTTAATAATTTAAGTATTATGGTGAACAAAGAAAAGTGTGGGGTTAATAGATAATTCTTCTGTTTTATTTTTTATTTTTTTAAAAGTATTATTTTGTTGACAATAAAGCCCCTGGATGAACCTAGCATGTGCCTTCAAACTAACGTATGTAAGACATTGGACTTGATTTGTTAATGATAGAAAGTACGGTGACAAAATTGGAAAAATTAGAATCAGGGTGACCAAATTTGATTTCGAGCCAAACCTAATGACCAAAAGTGTAATTAACCTTATTATTTATTTATATTTTATTTTACATGTGCATTACTCTAATTAGGTGCATTACCCACCGTTGGATATTAATCCAATGGTTCAAAAAAGTTTTTAAAAAGGAGTGCAAGAGTGAGTGAACCGTTGAATGTACATCCAACGGTGAGTGACCATAAATCTCTTGGACCCCTGTAGTCCAAGAGATCAGGACTGTAACTATATATATTTAGCTATATTAATAGTTATCGAAATTTAAAGATTTATGGCATGTTGATTTTTAGGATAGTTTGATATTCTAGAAAATGAAAAAATGATAGAGCAAGTTGTGAATTGTTTGGTTGTAATTGGGCTAACAATGTTCAAAAAATACAAAAGAAAATAGAATTGGGCTTAGACCCAAACTAGATGAACCAAACCAAATTAAACCGTTTTTAATTGGTTTGGTTCGGTTCGGTTCCCTCTCTAATTTTTGTTAAAATTGAATCGAACTAAACCATTGTATTATAATTGGTTCGATCATAATTTTGAGGTAAAATCGATCCAATCCAAATCTTACCCACCCCTATAGATAACCATACCAAGCTTAGACAGACGAGCCAAGGCCAAAAGTTGAATAGACACCTTCGGTGGAGGAGATTGGCACAATGACGCTGAATTATTAAGACTATCAATTGACTATGGTTTGTTCACCAAACAAATTGATGTCAATTCAACAAGATCTATAAGGCGGTGGGAGCTCATATGAAGACAAGTTGCTTTCCTCCTTTGACTCAGATAACAAGATCTTCTTTCCACTGAGGAAAGAATAAAGAAAAAGTACAAAGAAGAGAGAGCGAGAGAGATATGGAGAAGAGAGAGAGAGCAAGAAAGAGATAAAAAGAGTCTACATTAGGCACCAAAACAGTTAGCGTAGGTATGAAAGCATGCCGGTTCGGGGCTAGGTATGACAATATCATCTTCGTTCTCGCTCTCCATCCCCTCTCCACCTAGAGATGACATAAATCTCTGTTGGGCTGAGTTCTCATTGGCTCCCTGATCGTAATGGCGGGAAATTTCATGAGAAAATCGAGGGCGAGTATGGGGACCCCTGAGTTCTAAAAATCCTAGGTCGGGGATGGGACGGGGATTGTATTGTTATCTTCATCCCTAGGCTTGACCCAAGAAGTAATATATTTATTTTCAATTAATATATATTATAATATAATATTTAATTAATTTTGTCAAATTGAATTGAGATTATTTTGAGTTGTTGAGTTGAATTTTATAATTCAATAGAATGTAATTGATTTGAATGATAATTTAAGGTGACATTTAAGTGTTATAATATAGAATAAATATTTTTTTAATAAAAAATGGGGATTCATAGTGGGTTTGGGAGGTTACTATCAAAAAATTATTGCTTTTAAAATAATCAAGATATTTTATTTTTACAAAATACCTTAAACTACTGTTTGTATCCAGTTTTGATAAATGCTTAACTTTAAAGTAAATCAAATTTTTGACCAAAAAAAAACAATCCTAAATGGGACTTTAGAATTAATTAGCATCATCACGTTTACCACCACCCCCCCCCCCCCCCCCCCCCCCCCCCCCAAAAAAAAAAAAAACATTTCTTTCATGCCACGATGGCATGTTCCTTTCCACCCACGCTACACGTCGTACATACATATCAAAAAAAGAAAAAAAAAAAGGATTTCACCGAAAAAAAAAAAATTAAAAAATGAAAAAAAAGAAAAAAAAGAAAAAAAAAACCGAGAGACCAAAAAGAGGAAATAATTATTTTCCATTGAAGATCGAAGCTCGGATGAGAGCTTCTCCAAACAAATCCAAGCACCTGGTTCAAGGAGAAAACAAATCCAAGCACCAATCTTTTCACCAAAACCTTTGAAAATGTCGTCAAAGAAACAAGCCATTTTCATATCTTCCCTCGTAATCCTCTGGTACTCATCAAACATTGGTGTTATTCTACTCAACAAGTTCTTGCTCTCAAACTATGGCTTCAGATTCCCAATCTTCCTCACAATGTGCCACATGGCTGCCTGCGCCATTCTCAGTTACATCTCCATTGTTTTCCTCAAGGTTGTGCCTTTGCAGACCCTCAAATCTAAGTCCCAGTTCGTCAAGATTGCAACTTTGAGCGTTGTCTTTTGTGGGTCTGTTGTGGGTGGCAATATTTCACTCAGATACCTTGCGGTGTCGTTTAATCAGGCTGTCGGTGCAACGACACCGTTTTTCACTGCCCTTTTTGCGTATTTGGCGACCCTTAAGAGGGAGGCTTGGGTCACATATGCTGCTCTTGTGCCTGTTGTTACTGGAGTGGTGATTGCCAGTGGGGTATGCTTATTTTGTTCATTGGATCATTTATTGTAATCACCATTTCATAGCTTTAACATTGCTTTTTATTTGCTTCTGTGTAGTTTTTATTTTTTAATTTTTTGGGAAAGTTAATGTTGATTTGGTCTGTATACAAATGCTGTTAAATTCCCGGTGTATCTTGTTTTGAATTTGTTTACTTTCGTATGAATATATAGTTGAGAGATGCTACTTACTGATCCAGATCTGGAGTTCAGCTACAGGGGTTAACTTGTGATGGTTTATTCTACACTAGCTAGATATTCTATCTGGCTGAAACTTGAAATCATGTCAATTTCCGGTGATTATTGCATTTGGCTTGAGAAGTGGTATTGAAGATTACAGTAATTGGAAATGCTCTGTTCTTTTAATAGAGAGGATATTGGTAAAAAAATTAAAACTAAATCACTTGTAATTGATAATGACCGGTGCTAGACCGTGGCTGGTGTAATCAATTAAGAAACAAGGATGGACCATAATCCAAAACCATGTATGGCTAATGTAGTGATGCGAGGCTGGTGATTCAAGTTTGTGTTGGCATATGATATTTGTATCTGATAGTTTTGAAGAATGTAACAGCCTGCTTCTTAGTTTCTCTACTTGTTTTGTTATCCTTTCTTCTTTGTAAACTATACATGTATAATAAACAAAGGAGAAGAAGAAATAAACTATTCAGTTAATTGATGCTGTGGACTGCTAGGTTCCTTATTCATATGTCATACTGTAATCTACGTTTTTCATTTTTCGTATAAGCAATGTGCTTCCATTGCAATATTAGTGGAATCACACGAATTTCTTGGTTGGTGGCAGGGTGAGCCAAGTTTTCACTTCTTTGGGTTTGTTATGTGCATTAGTGCAACTGCTGCAAGGGCCTTTAAGTCTGTTCTTCAGGGTATCCTACTTTCTTCTGAAGGGTAAAACTTGAAAGCTTTTCACTGTATAATCTCTCATCTGAACACTTGTTTAAACTTTATATTAACTCTCTATATTTGGACTGTTTCAGGTAATTAACATTTACCACCTGATAATTTATTGAGTGAACTTCAATAATTTATGAAGGCTGATCTCTGAATGTGTTGGAATCTAACTTTTGTTTTTCAAATATTATATTATTACATATTTTCACTTTCCAAAGAATGAAGCAAGGGATGAGGGTCCTAGGAGTGAAAGCCATTTAGCAGTAGGCTAGAGAAGTATAGAAGCCCTTTGATTGCTTCACACCCAACCGTTTTCTTGGTTACCTGCCCCAAAAGAGACCTGAAACTCATGTTTTCATGTAGCTACAAAGATTCCGGGTTTGCGCAAATCAATCTAAATCATTTCTTTGCAGACAGACATAATATATATAGTTAAATATAGTTAAATTAAAATATAATAACCAATCGTGAGCTAGTAGAACTGTTTTTACGATTAGGACTCATGACTAAAACACTTAAACTGTGAGTTTTTTTCCTCTAAGTTAAAGAAACGAGAATGGATTCTATTTGGTGTTTCTGCGCTTTTTCTTGGATATACACGTGGATATACTCCCATCTTGCTCGACTTGGTTGACAAGGAATGGACATTCTGCAAAGAATATTATAATTTTTTGATTAGTTAGAATTGTGATATTTTCTATTCAAATTGTAAATGTTTCCTTTTTAGTTCTCTTCCATCTTCATCTCAAGCCAAATTGGAGCACTCCTTTTTTCTTGATCTGGTGTTTTATTACTATTTGGTCTGTTTGTATGTCTTGTACTTAACAGGGAAAAGTTGAACTCCATGAATTTGCTGCTGTATATGTCTCCAATTGCTATTCTAGTGTTGTTGCCTGCTGCACTTATAATGGAGCCCAATGTCGTAGATGACACTCTGTCACTTGGAAGAGAGCATAAATTCATGTGGTTACTTCTTTTGGTTAATTCAGTAATGGCGTATTCTGCTAATTTGTCAAATTTCTTGGTGACCAAACATACAAGTGCATTAACACTTCAGGTTTTGACATCTCTCACCTTGTTTTTCCTAGTTCTTTGCGTCTTACATAATTATTTCCCAAATTACTAGGTCGATTGTTCTAATTTCAGTGGATAAAAAATGATACACAATATATAATGTATGTTTAGGTATATGTGCATACATAAAGGTTCTCTGACCAGATGTCTCCCAATATATGATGCTTAGGTTGCCACACTATTATGGACCATTGATCATGTTAGTTTATTCTGAAATGTTTGATATAAATTTATAGTCTTGCAACATAAGCATTTGTTTGACAAGAGAACATTGCTCGATATATGTATGTATATAATTACAGTCCAGCTCTTTACAAGACGTGCATTCCTGCCTCGGTCGACTGGCGGTGGCGGTGGGTTGCCCGGCGAGGCAAATTATTTTGTGTCAGTCGCCCGGCACATATGAGCTGATTAGATCTTAGGCTTTTTCGTTATGTTTTGTTTTTGCATGGATTCGGTCGCCCGGCACACATTAACTGATTAGATCTTAGGCTTTTTCGTTATGTTTTGTTTTTGCATGGATGATCCTTGAAGAACCTAGGAAGTGGACCATTTTAATCATTTGACTGTAGGCTGGAAACACACACACACACACACACACACACACACAATGCTTTCGTTACTCCTGAAGCGTCTGCAGGCCGGTCAATCAGAAGTGTCTTTTTTCCGATTCCCAGTAGCCCAAAAACTGATAGTTAAAATATAAGCTCATAGGATGACACTACACCTGCTTAATTAGTCAACCCTATCTGGACTGGGATTTTTAAAAAATTGATTAAAACTGCTGTTGGTCAAAGAAAGTTGCTGCTAGCAGCCTAAAAAATAAGCCGGTTCAGCAGCCACTGCATCTTCACATAGTTTGGACGTTGACGTCTTCAGCTCCTTCGAATGACTCTAAAATTTTGTTTTCTTTTTTGTTCGTCTAATGTTAGGGTTCCATGTATATGCATATACGAAGGTTCATTGCACAATTCGTGCAAACACTTCTAAATGCAGTTGAATCAATTTGTTGTAGGTGACTAAAATTTCTGTTATTTTTTATATCTTTTGTTATTCTTCTTGAACTCCCATCTAATTTCTTGACTGGAATTATGTTGCCATCAGGTATTAGGCAATGCAAAAGGTGCTGTGGCTGTTGTTATCTCAATTCTTCTTTTCAAGAATCCTGTCACTGTTATCGGTATTGGTGGTTACATGATAACTGTTGCGGGAGTTGTTGCTTACGGAGAAGCAAAACGGAGGTTTAGATAATTGATCCTTGGCAATTACCATTCTTTTGTTTGTTTTGTATTTGCTGGCTTAAGTATTTTTGGTGAAGAGGTTAGTGAGATAATGTGCAACTTTATTCTTAGTGAATATTGTTTTAGTTGATAGAGGGAGAGAATTCATTGCGGTGTTGTATTAGAGAAAGAAAGAGAGTTCACTGTGTTGTTGTATTATTACATGTACAAGCAACGCCTTTGTACAACATTCGATCCTAATTATTTATAGACCATTTTCGAACCATGTTCTCTTTGAACCAAGATTGGAGTAAAACTAAGGTATCAAAATACTTTATTGCATTCGGTAAGAAATATTTCATACATGATTTTCAGTTTGAAAAACTAAGGTTTGGCAATGGATTCCACCCCAAAATTTCGGGATTGAGTTTGAACTTGTTCGAGCCTACAGACCAAACGATGATTCCTATCAAGAATAACGATGGGACTTCTATTAAGTCACCGTATCAAATTGCATGTATCATTTTTGCTTCACTTTTCAAAGTAAGAGTATATGATTGTTTCTCATTCTTCCTCCCAAATACTAATATTTTTGGAACCGGTCGTAAAGCAATGGCAATTGTGGTAATGATATGCTGTTGCGAAACATAGACCATCCAGTAAATACTGTAGTAAAGCTGCGCGGCTATACTAGTTTTGATAAAAATTTAAAATTTCTAAGTATAGCAGGATACTATACTATTTATGGAAAAAAAAAAAAAAAACAAAGACCTGCCTAGCGTCTAGGTGTATGAAAACAAGTATCGCGCACGGCTATACTATATATATATATTTTTTTTAAACTATGGTAAAGCCGCTCGGCTATACTATTTTAAAAAAAATTAAAATACCCCGAGTATAGCCGGTCGGCTATACTATTTATTATTTATAAAAAAAAAAAAAAAAACCATGGTTACTCCCAAAACTCAAGACGTGATATTTGAAGAAACAATAGTTCCAAATCTGAAAATTCCGAAGAAAATTGGATTGTAATTAGAAGGTATCTCAAGATTTCGAAAATTTCATATTCTGAAATATATTGGGATTTCAAGTCTTTCAATTTATATTATAAATTGAAATACAAAATTACACGTCAGTGATGCAGATTGTGCTGTAACCCGTAACCACTCAGGCATCTGGGAAAACTAATGAAATCCCAACATGGCATTGAAGGATTTCAAGCATCACTGTGCTTCAAACAACTTCGCAGGTTTATAAAGGAAAACTGGGATTATTTTTCAAACCTCAGGAAGTTGTTTAGAAGAAAAAAGGGCAGTTTCGATGTGCCTGTTCAAACTATGCTGTCGGGAGGACCAGAAGGAAGCGGTTCATATCCATCATGGTGCTTAATTGTACTTTCGACCGGTATGAACTTGAGCACAACTGCAACAAGCATGCTAACTGATCCAAGTAAAATGCAGAGTAACCATAGTTGCCAGCTTAGCGGAACAGTGCTAGCAAAATCTCCCAAGAACTCTACTATAATAACTTGGAAGGCCACTGTGCAAACCATGACGCCTAGAAATACCCAGCTATCAAACATGCCCACGAATATGTTTATCTTCTCTATGTCACGGCTGTTTATCTCATTAAACACCTGATAAAAACAAAAGCAAAAAAACATCACATGTATGTGGGATTCGAGTACTTATGCTGGTGTGTTAAGATTTTAGAGAGACGGACGGACACATGCATAGCCCAGAAGAAGTTATAGGCTGTATTGAAGTTAAATGTGTTGATGATGAAAGAGAAAACTAGGGTTGCTTTTAACCCGTAAAATGTACCTGGCAAAACACAAATGCGTTGAATATCACAGTGTCTAGAACTTCAGTTGCATCTGAGCCAGAAAGTCCAAGTAGATGTTTCCCATAGAAATTGAGAACTCCAAGGACAATCAGTTGATAGATACTCTGGCCAATTATATTCCTCCACATGGCCTTGGTTATGAAGCTTGTACCCCTCCCAACAGGGGGCCTTTTCATAAGTCCATCATTTGGAGGCTCTGTTGCCAGTGCCAATGCCCCAAGAGTGTCCATAATCATGTTGACCCAAAGCAATTGCACAGCCGTAAGGGGAGCAGATCCTGAAAGAGTTGTGAAATTTATCGTTATTTATTTGTGTCTTTCTAAACAAATATAATGGTGTAGCATGCAAGAAAAATCTGCCAGACCAACATACCTGAGACACATGCAGAAACAAAATTGATTATTAGAGCAACAACGTTAACTGTCAACTGGAACTGCACAAACTTTTGAATGTTTATGTACACTGAACGTCCCCATCTGGCCACATTTACTATAGTCTTAAAATTGTCATCCAATATGATGACATCAGCACTTTCCTTGGCAACCTGTATATACCATCCATGAATTGGCTATTTAGAACTAGGAACAACATCCAATTATCAAGCAGCCGAGAGGAGAAAACAAATCCTAAATGACACAAAATGGTAGTTAACCTTATGCGCATTCAGATTGCAGGAAAAAAAAAAAAACGCCCCGTCAATAATTAGCTAAATATAATGGAGTAGTTGATTTAAGCAGAGGGACTTGTGATTTCCAGAAATCAGCAATTGAAATTTATTGGAAGGATACCATTCCAAGTATACTACTTGGACAAAGTAATGGTTCAAAAATGATTTAGAAAAGTCATAGAGCAGCTCGTTGAGGTACATGTTGTAGTTTGGAGTTGCCTTTTCCTTTAGCAAGCAGTATATGCTATAATTAGCACGAGGACCAGAGGGAAATCACAGTAAATATCTCAAGTTGGTCTATTCCCCAAGTCAAGGGGTGTTAAAAAGCAACATAAATTAACAAAAAGAACAAGACACCAATTTCTTTTTCTGGTAAATGTTATACAAGTTACAACAATCAAGTTGCATTCACCAGCTTCTTGGTAGGAGGGTACTGAAGAGGGCAGTTCTTATCACATCTAAGGCTTTTTCAGGTTTTCTTAGGAAGCAGTTCTATATTGGTGGTCATTTCTATCCAAGGGTAAATATGGGCACCAAAATAGTAATATTAGTAACAAAAATAATACAACAAACAACAATAATTCGAAACTACAGCCTCAATTGTTTTTTCTTCTGGCTATGCACCAAGAATATATCTTTTAACATAATTGTTTTACTCAGTAACATGACGCGCCATGTGTCCTACCATCAAAGATTATGTGTATTGTCAATGCATGCTACATGCGACATACATGAAATGAGTTTGAGTATGTGACAAATCATGTTAGTAGCCATGTCATGGAGTATATCAATTTTGTTGGATGAAGGTAACCTCTGTTCCTGCTATGCCCATAGCAAGTCCAATGTCTGCCTCGTGCAAAGCAGGAGCGTCGTTGGTCCCATCGCCAGTCACTGCAACTACCTCACCAAATTCATCTCTCAGAGTTTTTACCAAGATGTGCTTATCCAACGGTAAAGACCGAGCCATCACCTGTACCCACATGAACATTTAAATTTTTTGTGAACATCTTTAAATAGTTATGGTTGAGGGTGAAAATTTTCCAATGAAATTATACAGTAACCTGAATCCTCGGTATAACAGCTTTCTTCTGCTCAAGAGACATGTTACGAAACTCCTGTCCTTCTATGGCTAAACCATCTTCTGTGAGTATGCCGCATTCTTTAGCTATGGCTTTAGCGGTATTTATATTGTCACCAGTGACCATTCGTACAGTTATTCCAGCAGCTAAACAAGTTTGAACTGCATCCTTGACCCCAGGGCGCACAGGATCCTTGATACCGACAACTGCTATCAATGTATAGCCATCATCTGGGATGTCATTTTCTATGGAAGAGTCATCTATATTTTTGAAAGCCAAGCAGAGAGTTCTCAAGGCTTCAGAAGCAAAAGAATTAATGACATCCGTGATATTCTTTACCTGTTCTCGGGAGAGAATAACAGATTCTCCATTAAAGTCAATAAATTTGTTACACATTCCCAGTACTATTTCTGATGCACCTTTGCAAAAGGCTCGTTTCCCACCATGAGGATGAGCTACAAGCACAGACATTTTCTTCCTCACAGAGTTGAAAGGTTCAACCTTAAGAATATTAACCTCTCTGCGCACGGCATCAAAATCACCACCCAAAAGTAAACCAAATTCTAATAATGCTGACTCTGTTGGTGTCCCCAAAATGGAGGTCTTTCCATCTTCCTTAATAACCTCAGAGCTTGTATTTTGGAATATAACCTGTAAAAGGATGCTTGATGCTCCAGATATTTCTGAACTCAATATTTCTTTACTCTCGTTACCTTTTACATCTAAAGGTTTTTCACATATCCATATCTTGTTAACTACCATGTGGTTTGTGGTTAATGTCCCTGTTTTATCTGTGCAAATGCAACTAGCAGAACCCATTGTCTCACATGCTGAGAGATGCCTTACGAGTGCCCTATCATTCATTAATTTTTTCATAGCAAAAGCAAGGCTCAGCGTCACTGCCAATGGTAATCCTTCGGGAACTGCAACAACAATTATAGTTACCGCAATAGCAAAGTAGTTCAATAGGATTACTGCATCAGTTGAAGACCAATCAGTGATCTCGTTGTTAAGTATTTTTTCCACCAAAAATCTTACTGCCAATACCAAAAATGTCAACACAGCAAAACTCAGACCAATTTTACCAATAATTGTAGCAACACCATTCAGCTTTACCTGCAGTGGGGTCTCATCTTCTCCTCCTTCACTCAGAGTTTCCATCAACTTTCCCCATTCAGTTCTCATACCAACTGTTGTCACCAGCATTATACCTGACCCATCCTGCACTTTAGTTCCTGAAAGAAGAAAAGGCTTCTCTTCATATACATTGACCGGCTCACTCTCACCTGACAAGCTTGACTCATCAATCAGCAAAGAGTATCCTGATATGAAAATCCCATCAGCTGGAACTTGGTCCCCAATTGACAAATGGACAATATCTCCAACAACCAAGTCATAAATGGAAACTTTTTGTCTTTTTTTATCCCTAGTGACCTGAACAAAAATCTTTTTCTTCTCCCTGTCCAAATCCTTGAATTGCAACGACTGTCTGTAGTCACTAATGGCAGTAACCATAACCACCAAAACTATACTAATTAAAATTCCCACACCATCGTACATGCCTTTTGGCCACCCCTCAGTGGCAATTCCAACTCCTATTGAAACCACAGCGCATACCATAAGGATAATTAATGTTAAGTCTTGTAGGGCTTCCCATACAAACACAAAAAATGTTCGGGGAGGTTTCTCCGTATAGCGGTTTAAGCCATAAACATTTTGCCTGATTGGTATGTTACTATCCTTGACACCTTCATCTAGCGAGACAGAGACTTTCCTTAAAATCCCATGAATTCCACCATGCATTTTCAAGGCCTTAATATCATGGCCACGCGTGATAGATGCAAGTTCATCTGGGTGAATGCTGAAACCTGAGGTTCTGGCATCTTCAGACAGCTTGTATTCATCCTGTCTTGGCTTTTCATTGGATCGATCACCAGCACCAGCTTCATAAGATCACATAACAAAGTGAGAGAAGGAATGAATACATGACATCAGCGGACACATAATGAACTTTTACTTGACCTATAAACTTAAAGATAATACCATCAATAAACTGCAGTGCTGCTTTCTGAACGTAAAGAGCAACTCGAATCTTTTCCTGGTAAAACAAAGAAGAATAACAAAGTCAAAAAACAGATGACAATCATAGTCCCCCAGAACTACGGTAGCAGCAAAAGTTCACAAGTCAAAGTCTTCAACTGAAAATAACAGATAACCACCGAGTATATTCAAACATATACAGTATATTATGGGAGAATTCAAAAGCCTATTCTTCAATTTTGTTTGTTTTGAACAAAATAATCTTCCGTGTTTAAAATAGTATATTACGGGATTTCAACAACTATCATGATCATTTGGTGGAGTAATGGGATTTCAAAAGATAGTATGACCAACAAGATTTTCAGGCTATAAGGAAAAAAACAATCATGAATCCTAGTATTTAGTATTAACCCTAGGATTTATTATCACGCAATAAATCAAAGGGTCCTCAATTCTTTAGCATGACCCTAGTATTATACCATAAAATCAAAATTAAAACTAAGTTTTTTAGGCCCATAAGATACTATTTTGAAGTATCTTTCACTTTCAGCATTAATATAATTTAGCAAATTTCACTTGAAAGTTGGAAGTTGGAGCTAATATATATTTTCTTTTTAAGAATTACTAGAATTTAACATACTGTTTTCTAATACACGAAAGCATACATTGGTGCTGACAATTATTATTTCAGAAAGATGACCAAATCCGTGTGTGCACCGTGTTTGACTGAAAATCACAATCAACTGAAATTAAACAAATAGTTGAGCATGATCTGCCAACTCCTGCAACCCCTTTTTGGGTTTTATAATCAAACAAGACGTTAATGTAAAAACAATTTTTCTTGATAATTTAATATGATTCATAATACTCCTTACCAAAACAATTTTTCTGAATGTTTGCATTAAACCATTTTCTGATATTTTGAATGTCTCACAATTCTTTGCTTTTTGCCCATATATATATATATATAGAAGATAAAACAGAAAGAAGCTAATCTTAATATTTTAAGATTCGAGTGTGTGAAATATCATCTATAGAAAATTTAAAGAGCCCACGATGCCCCCACTTGGGTGACCCAGCCACCCATTTTAAGGATCAAATTGGACAGGGACTCGGCCAATAATCTCTGGCCAATAATCTCTGTCAATAGCCATCCGCTATCAACACGGCGATACCCTCTTGTTTTAAAGTCATTATTTTTGACTTTTTTGTCATGCGAAAGTTCCTAGAAAATTCATCCCTTGCCATTATCGAAAGATGTAGTCAGAAAGGTCTTTTTCTTATATTCGTACTACGCGTCGTCGTTATGTAAACCATGGACTACTCTGCTACGCGTCGTTTTCTGTTGAGGCAAACGAAATTAAACGCAAGAAACATAGTGAACCCATCAATACAATAGTACAAAAGGTCGTCAGTCGAACGTGAGCCCCACCTGGCATGGGGGCATCACATGGAAACGGACGGGCATCGAAAAACAGTATTATAATAAAGAAAGGTTGAGAACAAACGTGGGACCACACACGCCTCCTCCTGCTTCTCTTTCTTTCTTTCATTTTGTGAGTTTTAATTTACAACCTACGATTAGCGATCACTGAATTTTTAGCAGTCCAAATTACTCAAATTAAAATATGAAAATCGTTTTAATTTCTTTTGTTTTCCTACCTTTTTTTTCTCGGTAACCAAACAAAATAAAAACAAAATCGTAATCAAAATAAAAACGTAAAAACTGCATATTTTTAGCAGCAAAACCTCTATAAACGGCGGCGTGTTCATAATTTTTTTTATTTTTTTTATAACGAAATCAAAATAAAAACGCAATAACTGCATAAGCTGAGAGAGAGAGAGAGAGAGAGACCTGGATTTGACGCTTCTTCCTCTCGGCCTCGGACCGCTTAGCGAGATCGGCCACGAAGCGGAACCTCCTGCGACGGTTCTTGACGAGCGCGACGGCTTTTCTCCATCTCCGAATAGTTTCCTCCGAAGGATTCTTGCTCTCCACCTCGAAGTCCTTCAAGTACCTCTCCATTTCCACTGTTTTTTTCTCTGTCCTCACAATATTCAGAGAGACGCAGAAAAAGAGAGAGTCGCTCAGAGGCGAAGACTAGAGGGAGAGAGGGAAGGGAAGGGGAACGGGAAGCCAAAGGTGTGAGTCGCAGACTTCTAAGCCAAAGGAGAAGATTCCGTACATGTGCGTACAAAAAGGTTTGTCCTGGGGCCTGCCGTAGATGGAGGCCACGTCACGTGGTTTACCGTGTTGGTGGGATTATTTAATCAGAGAATATTGTTTATGTGTGCATTATTTGTGGGAAAAGTGTTTACTTTGATTTTCTTGTCACGTGATTTGACAGATTATACAAATTACAAAGTGACACTAACTTTCCCTTGGGGATTAAATTATTGCGAATTATGATTTTGCTTTTCTCGCCACATGATTTTGATTTGGACTCATCACGTTTGTCTTTTTTTTAAAAAAAAATTTTTAATTTTTAATTCTTAATTTTTTGCGAAAATCACGTTAGTAGTGAAGAAGTATCCCAGACTTTTTAGCTATAAAGAAAAAACAATTTAACTTGACCAAAATACCCTAATTCTGGAATTCTCTAAGTTTGACTTAGCATTATAGGCTAAAATATAAGAAAAATTAGTGTATATAATAGACTATAGTTTAGTGTTTGCCAAAAAAAGAGAGTATAGTTTAGTGATAAAAAAAAATTAATAATTAAGATATCATAAATTAAGTATTTTGCTTTTGAATTTGGTGAATGAGTTTTGAATTTTGTTTTATAATAGGACAACAATGTGGCCCAAATTGAATGGAGTATTTAAATTCATAGGAGAAAAGACAGGTTTGCTCCTCTTAATTTAAGAGGTTTTTCTCAAAATAAAATTATTTGAGAGACCTCAATAGATAAGGACTGTATATATATATTAGCCCCTTAGCATATGCTCACGCATGTGCCAATTGGTTCTTTATTTTATTTTATAGAATTAAAAAAGATAATAGGAAGTTGTGTTCCATAAAAATAGGACTCATTACCTGATTTTGTTTCTATTTAAAATAAAATTAATATGAAAGAGTGTGAATTTACCATATTATCCTCATTAATAATTTTAATTGTTGATGTTTGCATTAACCAATGACATTTTATGGTATGAAAATGTGAAAAATAGATGGTTTTGATCATTGAATTTTTTTGTTTTTGTTTTTGTTTTTTTGTAGGTGACTCTAAAAGTTGTCCCTCAAATTTATTTAAGGAAACCTTCAATAGAAGGAGACTGTATATGGGGTCTTTCTTCGTTACGGAGTCCACGATGCGGATTGGTTACGAATATCTATTTTTTACCATACGATGATACCAACTTTCAACGCTTCATTTATTCTTTTTTTCTTTCACCGAGTTCAATCTTCTCTCTCTCTCTCTCTCTCTCTCTCTCTCTCTCTCTCTCTCTCTCTCTCTCTCTCTCCCTCTCCTCCTTTTTAATTCTTTCTTCCGTTTTCTTTCCTTTCCTTCTCTCTTCTCTCTGTTTCCTGCGTTTATCCCTTTATCTCTCTGACAAATCATGTTAGTAGCCATGTCATGGAGTAAATCAATTTTGTTGGATGAAAACATTTGAAAGTTTCAAGGAAAAAAAAGCTGCAAAGTGATTGTAAGGAGAAGTTACGGGAACCGAAATTCCAAGAAGCATCATAGGATTGAATCATCAGTAATGGGTGTTATAGATTATAGCAGAGAAAATCAAGGAAAGAAAAAACTCCTTATCTTTCTTTCTTTCATTTTGTGAGTTCTAATACAAAATGCTCATCTAAATAAATATCATCCATTCTGTTTAGGCTTAAATTCCACACGCCAACCCAATTGACTATTAACCCATATCAAAAACAAGAGTTTGGGCTTTGTTTTGTTAAAATCAAAAGTCAGCCCAGACGTTTGCGAACCAATTTGCAAGGAATAAATTTACAGATTAAAGATTAATTTCCATTAATGGTGATTTAATTTGGACAAATCAGTTTCTAATTGGCTTTAAAACTAAAGCCTAGCTTCTAATCTCTCCAAAGGCTCAAAATTTGATCATCACCGTTGATCACAATTTCAGAAATCAAGTCAGCAGATTTTGAAAAATCTCTCTCCACAAAGCCCACGTGACTCTAAAGTCAAGGTGTCAACAGGGCAGAGGAAGTGATGGGGAGTTGGTAGAAGGGTTAATCGGAAAACCACTCCCCATAACCATTTAATGCCACAAAAGGAGGGCCAAGTTTCCTTTCTATGCTCGTGAAGGCTTCGCATAAGAGCAAGTTGGGTTTACAAAAGATTTGCAAGAGAGAGGAGAGTTGGTTGTCAGAAGATCAAAATTGAGCATCATGGAAACTAACTGCTGATGGGTTTTCTTGTCAGACTAATTACTCCCCTCTTTTGCATTGGAACGGAAAATCCTCTCAACAAATTTGTCCTCCAGATATTAAGGAATAAACGCTCATTCAGATTCTCCATAAATATGAAAGAAGGTGAACATGATGAAAGACAACCAACAATTCAATCAAAACAAAAACTCTCAAGTTATACCGACAAACTCAAACATATCATATGATCCCAAAAGCCTTTAGACTCTGAAGCAACCAAGCTCTTTGATTTATAAAAGACATCCAGTCTCTGACAAAACAAGCAGAACTCAGGTGTCTGACTTCAGTTCAACTTAAAGAAGTAATTCACAAAGAAAACGAGATTTCTCTCATTACAAATTTAGTTCAGCATATGCCAATCAAGAAAAATTCAGGTTTTTCATAATATGAAAACCTCAACAAATTTACAAGGATGCCTTGATATCTGAGAATCATCAGAACATATCACAAGTGATCCACAATTAAGCAGAACAGGTGCTGAAGTGTAGTTCCGGACCAGAAATTGCCAATCCAGCCACTCCAATCCAATCCAGACTGAAGAAATCCCAGTTCTGCCCATCCAACAAGCCTTTTCATGGCTAAAATAGATTAAAACTTAATTTCCAACTGAACCTCATCAGTTGAAGGTGCTGATGTTTGAATCCAGCACAGATACATCTAGTCCAGCCTGAGTCACAAGCAACAATCGAAGCAAAAATCGAAGCCTAATGTTCTGTTGTCATTTCATATGTGGCAGTTCCCTTTTGTTTTAAAATGTGTAACAGGCAGTTCTCTTTAAAACAGTTTGATTTATTTTCAATATTCATTTTGGCTAGAACTGCTAGTTTTTACTATGAGAAATTGGGAAGTCATCACCAGTCTGAGGCAAGAAAAGAACTTACTTGGAAGATATTCCTCACCCAAATTCATAATCACTTGTTTAAAGTCAGTAACTTGGGGCACAAGTTATCTATTTTCATAAGTCTGTTAGAGTATTGACCACTAACAGTGGCATGCCCTCACACTAAAGAAAGTTGACTTGTTGACCATAAATGGTTTTCAAGTCAATGGGGAATTTTACCATACCATCACAGGAACTAAATCTAAACGAGTGAACAATTTGGCACGCACGGTGGGACCTCACAATATACATACTCCTAAAAACACTTTTTAGTGTATGAATATTGGAAGTTCAAGCCAGAACCCACGCTTTGCCATGGAAAGAGATCAACCAGCTTTCCGAGAAGAAGGACATGAATCAGAAGAGAGTGATGCTAGGCATTCAGCTTACGGCAATACCAGGAGTAGATGTTCCCGATCTAGCTCCAAAATGATAAACCAAATACAGGAGGCTGTGCTTCGATAAGAAGCTGCAGCACAAATGAGCCATGACAATCTGAACAACATGACAGCCATGATGCAATGGCAAGTCAATAGGCAGTTTAGGAAGGATCGTGAGGCTGCTATTACGAGGAATCCAGATCCAGACAATGTAGTCCAGCAACTAAAACTCCCTTTCGGACCTCCACTAGGATTGGCATGGCCATACCAAGAAAATCCCCTCATTGCATAGATAGCTGGAGTACCTGGAGTAGTAGAGATCCAGGCTGGACAAAGGGGATGAGCCTTTGTCACCCAAGAATAGGAAGCTCCAATTCTTCCACTAGGCCCAGCACCAGTTCAGGCTCCCCAGAATCAGCCAAAACTTCCAGTTGTTCCATGGCCAGAGATTCCACATGGCCAGTTAGTGGCACACCTGCCTGAACAGCCAATAATGTTGCCTTATAGATCTAGAAGAATGATCCCAATCCATTTACCCAACTAGCAAGAAGTAGAAGAGGCAGATGAGGAATTAATCCTTTCGCTAACAACGACAGGAATAAGCTATGGGCAAACTGGATGAATCATCCAGATTTCGAAGAAGATGAAGAATATAGGGAGGAGGTCATACCCAGACCATACAAAATTGAACAGAGGGCTGAACAGAATTAGCCAGAACAGGGACGGAACTTACCTCATGTTAACGCTTTGAATGACATGGGGGCACTACAAAGAATGATTAGAGAGATGATGGATCTTGAGGTCAGAAAAGGAGAAAGGCCCACTTACAAGAAGCCATATCCAGCTTACATTAATCAGATGCCTTTACCCCCTGGTTTTAAAGTACCAACTTTCACTTTGTTCAATGGAGAATACGCTCATGCGTCATCAGTCGAACATATAGGCAAATTCCTTGTCTAATGCATAGATATAGAGAATAATCCCTTATTGAAGCTTAGGCTTTTTGGGAATTCCCTGTTCGGACAAGCTTTTACTTGGTATACCAATTTACCAACCAATTCTATCCAGACATAGGAGCAGATGGAGAATGCTTTCCACGACTATTATTTCAGAATCCAGCCAGAAGTCACCATAAGTGATCTTGCGGCTCTTAAACAGAGTGAGGATGAACCTGCCTAGGATTTCATCACCAGGTTTAGGAAACTCAAAATGAAGTGCAGAATCCCCTTGGAAGAAAGGCCCAGATGGCTCAGACCACCCTCAATATTTCTCTAAGAAAGAGATTCGATGGAATGGTGTTTGGAGACTTGGCAGAATTGGCAGATAAAGCTTCCAAGTATGAAAGAATTGCTAAGGGAAGAGCAGCAGAAGAGAAATTCTTCCAAATGCGCATATTACAAGACACCATCTTCCTCAGTCCATTTGGTTGAGGTAGAATCGGAAGAAGATTAAGAAAGTTCAGAAGAAATAGAGGTGCATCTATCAATCTACTACCTCATAGACTATTGGTTAAGCTGGACAGAACAGAAAAAGACTAATCCCAACGCGTCTTTGTTTGGGCCTAAATTCAGCACGCCAAAATACAAAAGACAGGCCCATGGTGAAAATTCCTGCCCAGCCCAAGCTGTCCAGACAGGTTGGGCTTCACGCCAAAATGTCGAAAACGAAGCCCCAGCCTAAGAAAGACCAACGTGGAAACTTTCAATTGGGCTTCAAGGATCAGCCCGTAATTTTTGTTAGGTTCAAACCCAAGGGATCAAAAACACACCCACGTGATTACCTCAACTTTGAAAAGTCAGCAATTCCAACTAAGTTTAAAATATGAGAGGGATATCTCTGAAACACTGCCAACAGAAGATCAAAACCCATCTGTGTTCGAGATTTTGCTCCAAATCAATACACCATCTTCCAAGGAATTCACAGGTCACGCTTCCTAAATTAGAACGGGAAACAGGGAGCTGTTCAGAAAATACAAAAGAAAAACCAAACCGCCATAAAAAGCCTACACAGACGGTGGCGTTGGTTGAAATAGAAAGCTACCACCCAGGAAACCAGGGAAGGGACTGCTTTAGGAGGTGACTACTGAGAGCCTATCTGCCATGATTGACAAGAATCCCTTTTTTACTTTACATTATAGGAGATCTTTTTGCTGCCCATTATTTAGAATTAAAATCACCTCCCCAAGAGGTTCTCTTATAAAAACGAAAGTAGGCAAGGAAGAAAAGGACACCCAACAACAACAAAAAAGAACACTCAATTCATCAATCAAACAATCAGAAATCAACCAAAGGCAAAAAACTCAAAACGATCACTTGATCACTGAGAACCTTCAAACAAACTGGAGCAACCAGAAGCTCATTTGAGCCACACAAGAAGCCAGCTATAGATCAGAACTTCCAAAGTTCAGACTTAGCGAAATAAGTCATTCAAAACGAGACTTCTCTCGTTACAAATTTGGTTCAGCTAAAGCCAAGACAAGCAGAGTTTGAGTTTTCACAAATATGAAAACCTCAACAAATTTTACAGTGCAGTTCCAGCTTGCTAAGTCCTCGAGAACAGCCACTTCTGCCCCTTCAAACTGAAGAAGCTGCAGTTCTGCCCACTAAAAGGCCTCACGAAGCGTGAAGTAAACATAAAGCTCTGCCAAAATCGAACTTTGGTATCGATTCATAGCTCAGCCTGGCATCTGAAGTCACGAAGCAGTACGGACCAACCCAGGCGTGTCCAGTCCAGCCCAAGCTAGAGCCTTCCATCCAAGCAGAAATGGAGTTCCGGCCATCTTTTAACCTTCCTAGCGTCAATATGCATATCTATTGTTTTGTAAAAGGCAGTTCTGCCTAAAACAGCCCAACTTCTATCAAATATTTCTGGCCAGAACAGCCATTTGATACTGAGATAAATTTTGAAAGTCCTCACCAGTCTGAGGCAAGAAAAGAACTTACTTGGGAGATATTCTTCACCCAAATTCACAATCATTTGTTTTAGAAGTCAGTAACTTGGGGCGCAAGTTATCCGCTCTAAAAAGAAGTCTGTTAGAATTTACATTGCTAGCAGTGGCACGCTCACACACCAAAGAAAGCTGACTTGTAGACCAACCAATGGTCTCCAAGCCAGTGGGGAACTTCGCCCTTCCACCTCAGGAGTAAACATGAAAACGGGTGAACAGTCTTACAGTCACCAATTTCGCTGGGGGCATCACCAAGACCCATAGGATATTGGATGTGGATGTCACGGTAAGAACCAAGAAGCTGAAGATTGTTTTCTTTGTGGTAGACACCACTTCTACCACTTACAATGCATTACGTGGAGAGATTGGATCCACCAAAGCTTATGTGTTCCTTCCACTCTACACCAACAGTTGGCCCTCTGGCATTAAAAGGGTTTTATGAAGAGAATAGAGGCTGATCCACTGTCATTTTTGCCATCTGCAAATTTTTTTGCAGATCATCCAGGGGAAGAGATTGAGAACATGGATTCCATGGATATAGCCAATGCAGATCTGCTGAGTAGAGCTCACACCTATCTCAATAATCCCACCCATTGGAAGTTGTATTTTGATGGGTCTAAAACTAACCTGGCTTCTAGAGCAAGAATTATTTTAGAAGATCCATTAGGAATCAAACACTGTTATTCATTCGAGCTAGATTTTCAGTGCACCAACAACAGTGCAGAGTACGAAGCTTTGATCATTGGCTTCGAGATGCTTGGAGATTCCGTGCTTGTTATGAAGCAGATTGCTGAAGCATACAAGTGTTTGAATCCTTCCTTAACTGTTTATTTGCTGGCAGCCTAAAATCTCCTGGCAGAATTCAGGGAAGCCACTTGGGAACATATTCTAAGGGAAGAGAATTTTGCAGCCAATGAAATGGCTCAAATAGCAACAGGAGTGCAAATACCTGAAGACTGCATACAGAGAATCATCAAAGTAGGGAAGAAGAGTCTACCATCTGTTCTGACCAGGGGAATGGAGATAGATGTCAATTCTACCATAATGACTGAGGAGGATTGGAAATTGCCTATAATTAGTTATTTGCAGTATCCAACCATTCCTTCCGAGAAGAAGATAAGAATCATGGCTTTGAACTATCTCATGTGGAATGGAGACTTTGTCCGAAAGAGCAAGGATGAGCTACTCTTGAGGTGCTTGGGGAAGGAAGAATACATGAAAGTAATGGGAGAAGTCCACGAGGGAATCTATGGAGCTCATCAGAACGGAAGAAAAATGTGCTGGCTGATCAAAAGGTATGGTTATTTCTGGCCTACCATGGTGAAAGACTGCATAGAATATTCTAAAGGATGTGAAGCTTGCCGGAAACATGGACCAATCCAGCAAGCTCCCTCAGTTCCTATGAATCCAGTTGTTGAGCCATGGCCATTCAGGGGATGGGCAATGGACCTCATTGGTAAGATCTATCCAGCCAGTAGCAAACACCACTGTGTCATCACTGTGGCTACAGATTACTTCACTAAGTGGGTGGAGGCTAAACCAGTCAAATCCACTACATCTCAAGAGATCATCACTTTCATTGAGGAGCAGATTGTACACATGTTTGGCATACCTGAATCAATTACAACTGACAAAGGGACTTCCTTCATATCCAGGGAGATGCAAGATATGGCAAGTAGGCTCAAGATCAAATTACTATGCTCAGGCAAATGGATAGGCAGAATCAAGCAAGAAGGTGATCATTAATATCATCAGGAAAATCCAAGGCAATGGCATGAAAAGTTGTCAGAAACCTTATTGGCCTCTAGAACTTCAAAGAGAGAGGCAACTGGCATGACCCCAATATAAAATGGATAATTCTAAGGAAATAATATATAATAGTAAAGGGACAAGAACATTGCTTTAGATACATAACGTACATAAAGTAATAAGTCCATGAATTAAGATATAAATGGAAAGTGGTCCAAAGAAGTTAGATACACGAGACATTTCCATACATATAAATATCGTATCCTAAAATGTTCATGGTCATAGGATCACCAATTGGACAATGGTGACCTGCAAAGGCAAGTACACATTATGTCTGCTCAATTGAGAGGATGACTAGTTTCAAGTCATTCGTGTAGAGACATTGAGACAGATGTGTAGGTGCTCTATAGAAGATGAAGTCCACTGAACGCGATCAACTCTAGAATTCTTGTATGGAAGTCTTACTCACAAGTGTCAAACAAAGAATTCTAAGTTGTGATCATGCAAATTAATCCTTAGACCTGGGACATCACAGTTGTCTTTGTATATGTTGTTTCTCTTTGAGAGCACTATACGGTCGTATCAAAATGATGTGACTTAAAGGTGTTCCTCAGGATTCTCAGCGTGTACGCAGAGACAGGTGAATGTACAACAAGGAATCTCTACTCTTAATAAGGAGAGAATACTCTAAAGATATGATTCGTGAATCTTTGGCCAAAGTATTGGATGGACATTTAAACAAGAACGTTTGCAATTTCATCAAATTGAATCATATAATCAAGAGATGTCATATTAGAGATTTTGACACAAGTTTACCATATCCCGAGAATATGACATAAAGTATTGAACTAGAGAAGGATCAAATTGCATTGTAATAATAAACTGACTAGGTTCTCTGAATGAATTCTTTTTAGCTAGGGTAGCCATGACATACTACTAGGTGTCACTCATGGCTTGTGGAAGCCCTGTAAGAACTAATTATAATTAGCATTCACCAATAGGGAGAATTGTATGGAGGGATACAATTCACACTTGATTCAGAGTGAATCAATCATACCCACTGCCTCGCTAATTAGAACCTATAAGATCGCACACCGAAAAGGAATCGATTGGGAAATTATGAAGAGAATGAATGATTTTGTGACTTGGTCAAAGTCAATGTGAAAGTCAAAGGTCAAAGTCAAAAGTCAAAGGTCAAATGGTTGACCCGACACTTGACACGGTCAACTAAGGATGATCGGGACCAACACTCGTTAGACAAGGGAGTGATTGAATTAGTCAAGTCACTAGAGTAATTAAATTGATTAGATTAATTTAATATTCAATTAAAGTTATGAAACTTTAATTAAAGATCCCATATGGCGTGGAAATTCGAAAGGGATTTGACCATATGAACTTAGGCACATATGTGACATATTATAGGATTAATGTGTTGGGCCAAGATAGAAAAAGATGAAACAAAAAAAAATGGGTGTGGCTACACTAGGCTTGGGGGCATTTTTGTCACTCTTGTTACATTTTTTTATCCTATAAGTGTGTAGCTATAGAGTCATATCATCCTAGGATTTTTCAAGTTGGTCAATTGGAAGAGAGAAAACATCAAGCTCTCTCTCCTTAACCCCTTGAATCTATCACATAAAGTAAAGGTGCTAGCACCACTCTTCACTTGTTGTCTACTCATTCTCTCATCCCATTTAATTATTGGTGAAGAGCTTTGGGGAGGTGCAAATCTTTGTACCTATTTGGAGAGCTACAAGATGGAGAATCAACATCAAAGGGACCACTCCCTCTGTTAAACAACCCGCACACTAGATGTTGTTCTTTGATGTAACCAGCTGCAATAGACTAAACTAGCAAATATTAAAATACTTAGAAACACACAAGAATTATACTGGTGCGGCAGAACTTTTGCCTACGTCCAGTTGTGATTTCTTTAGGTAGAGAAATCACTGCTCTTTTGATTAATAATAGAGATTACAGAACTTTTGCAACCCTAGAACTAATCTCAAAACTCACGGCTGTCTCTGGCTATTTTTCACCTGTAAAATAAGCCCTGCCGCACCCTATTTATAGATATAGAGTTGGCTTATATGTCCCAAGGCTGATTGAATTCCTATTCCTAAGTAGATTAGGAAATTACACTCATCCAAATCCAAATAAACTTCTAGAAATCCAAACCTAAATTGAATAAGGAAAACGGAAATTCTTTCATAATCCCTCTAGGACAAGAATCGGTATATCTCTAATTTTCCTAAAACAATCCTAAACCAACTAGGACATATTTAATAAGCCAAAATCCTAACAATCTCCATCTTGGTGAGTCAAACCAAGTCTTGATCGTTGCACCCCATAGTATCTTTGAACCTCCTTAAAGCAGCTTTAGAAATCTTCAAGAGTCTTCACCTTGGCAATCTTCTTCTTGCCTCATTGCACCTCAAGTGAGGAGGTGCTCCACTTTAATCAATAACGAGATTGATCAAGTTCCAGCAATACTTGAACTTCTTGGCCGGCACTATCTTTGTAAGGAAATTTGCAGCATTGTCATCCGTATGAATCTTTTCAATCCAAATCTCCTTAGACTCCACCCAATTTCTGATTCTGTGATATCTTGCTTCAATGTGCTTTGATCTTCCAAAAAAAAAACCTTGATTCTTTGCCAAGTGAATGGCACTTTGACTATCACACTTCAGCTTCACACAATCTTGGGTGATTCCCATTTGACTTACCAAGCCACTAAGCCAAATTGCTTCCTTTCCAGCTTTGGCCAATGCAATATACTCTACCTCTGTGGTCAACAAAGTTGTAATTGGTTGCAATAGTGCCCTCCAACTGATCGGTCCTCCTGCACATGTAAACACATAACCAGAAGTTGACCTTCTCTTGTCCAAGTCCCCTGCATAATCGGCATCCACATATCCCAACACCCCTGCATTTTCTTTTTGCTTCTCAAACATAATCCTTTGTCGCCAAGAACCCTCCAAATAATGCAAAATCCACTTGACTGCATCCTAATGTTGCTTTCCTGGATTTGCCATGTATCTGGAAACAACATTGATTGCTTGAGTTATGTCGGGACATGTGCATACCATTGCATACATGAGGCAACCCACGACATTAGCATAAGGCATCTTCTCTATTACTTGTTGCTCTTCCTCGGACTTAGGACACTATTGCCCACTTAACTTGAAGTGAGCTGCCAAAGGAGTCGAAACTACCTTTGCTTCTTGCATGTTGAATTTCTCAAGAACCTTTTGAATATACTTGGCTTGTGATATCCAGATCCTTCCAGCGGTCCTATCTCTCTGAATTTCCATGCCAAGGATCTTCTGTGCTGCACCTAGATCTTTCATGTCGAACTCCTCGCTGAACATCTTCTTCAAGTCTTGAATTCTAGACTTGTTTTGACAAGCGATTAGCATGTCATCCACATATAGCAAAAGCAATATGATCATCCCATCTTGGAACACATGATAGTACACGCAACAGTCATATAAACATATTCTAAAATTGATTTTTAGCATGAAGTAATCGAACTTCTTGTACCACTGTCTTGGAGACTGTTTCAGGCCATACAGGGACTTCCTTAACTGACATACTAGGTTATCTTTTCCATATTCAATAAACCCTTCTGGTTGAGCCATGAAAATTGTCTCCTCTAGATCCCTATGAAGAAACGTTGTCTTCACATGTATCTGTTCAATCTCCATGTCATGCTGAGTTGCCATTGCTAAAAGAAATCTGATAGAAGTATGCTTGACTACGGGTGAAAAGATCTCATCATAATCCACCCCTTCCTTTTGTGAGTACCCTTTAGCCACAAGCCTTGCTTTGAATCTCACGGCATCTTGTTCATGTAGTCCTTCCTTTTTCCTAAATACCTACTTGCATCCAACTAGCTTTCTGTCTTTGGGCTTAGGAACCAACTTCCAAACAGAGTTCTTGTAAAGAGACTCCATTTCTTCTGTCATAGCACTTATCCAACTATCTAGCTCATCACTTCCTATAGCTTCTCGATAAGTAGTTGGATCTCCTTGACTAATGTTGAGAGCATAATTAACTTCGTCTTGGTTAAACCCAAACCTGTCAGGTTTCTTCTTGTTCCGATTAGGTTTGTCCAGTGCTATGCATCTCTGGAATGCAGGTGGATTGTTGATTGGAGTTCGAACCCTTTGGGATGTGTGGCAGATTAGAGTGCCTTCAATCTACCTTATTGCTTGCTCCACTTGATTCCTAACTGGTGAACGATGCTGATGCTTTTCTTATTCCTCAAAACCATCAGATTCGGCATCTTGCTCAATTTGCTCCACCCGAGCTTCTTCTTCGTCTGAACCGATTAACGGAATCTTTGTTGCTTCAATTTCAGCATCGTCTTTCTTCTACCTACTACTCTCAACTTTATTCAGAGGCATGATTGTCTCATCAAAGACAATATCTCGGCTGACAACCTTTTTCCTGTTGTTGATATCCCAAAGCTTGAAACCCTTCACTCATTTCTCAAAACCTAAGAATATGCAATGGGTAGACTTTAATTTGAGCTTGGACCTTTCATCACTTGGAATATGTGCGTAAGCACTACAGCCAAATACCCTGAGCTTGGAATAGTCCACCGGCTTCTCATACCATACCTCTTCTACACTCTTAAAACCGAGAACTGTAGATGATGATCTGTTAATCAAATAACTTGCATGATTAACAGCCTCTGCCCAAAAACTATCAGGCAATCCCGCATGGAATCTCATGCTCCTCTCTCTCTCTCTCTCTCTCTCTCTCCATTAGAGTTCGGTTCATCCTCTCAGCAACTCCATTTTGTTAGGGATTCTTCTTTACTGTGAAGTGCCTTATGATGCCTTCCTGCTTGCAGTAATCGGTAAACTCATTACTCGTATATTCACCTCCATTGTCACTTCTTAGGTACTTGATCTTTCTTCCAGTTTGATTCTTGGTTTCTGTTTTCCATTCCTTGAACTTTGCAAAAACCTCGGATTTTTGCTTCATGAAATAAACCCAAACCTTCCTAGAAAAATCATCCATGAAAGTAACAAAATACCTGGCTCCACCATTTGATTTGGTTGGTGCAAGGCCCCAAACATCTGAGTGAATATAGCTGAGTTGCTCCTTGCTTCGGTTATCTGCACTGCTACTCGTGAATGATACCTTCCTTTGCTTTCCAAGAACACAATATTCACAAAAGTCCAGTTTGCAAGATGACATGCCTTCCAACAGGCCTTGCTTGTGTAATTCTTGCAACCCTTTCTAGCTTATGTGCCCGAGCCTATGATGCCAGAGTTCAATCTTGTCTTATATACCTTGATTTACAGAAACAGCTGCTCCCCCGACTATAGTGGTCCCAATTAACTTATACAACTTATTGGGTTGTAGGTCACCTCGAATTACCACCAGTGATTCTTTCGTTACCCTGAGTCTTCCCTTTTTAGACTCGTACCCATAGCCGACCTCATCTAAAGTACCCAAGGAAATCAAATTCTTTCTTAGTCTAGGGACATATCTAACGTTCCCCAAAACTCGTATCATCCCATCAAACATTTTGATTTGAACAGTGCCGATTCCTTTTACAGGACATGAAGAATCATCCCCCAAGCCAAATCTTCTAATCGATAATTGGGCCAAAGAAATAACTTAAATTTATTAAGTTTTTTCCCCGCTGCTGACTTCTTTGTAAGTATCGAACCATTCTCTTACTACACACATATGAAAAGTGCATTCGGTATCCAAAATCCAATTTGTGAAAGCCTTGGAGCCTGATGTTACTGAAAGAAACTCCCCGTCACTCTCATGCTCGGTGACTGCAGTAGCTGAACCTGAGCTTCCTTCCCTCTTGGCTTTCTTCTCTTTCCAAATCTTGCAGTTCCTCTTCCAATGATCGGCTAAACCACATTCGAAGCAACCTTCCTTTTTTTCCTTTTTCTTCTTGGATTTTGACCTACCTCTGTTGCATGTTTTCTCTTCCTTTGTCTTTTCCCGCCCCCTCTCCTTGCCTTTGGCATAAAGGCCTTGAGAGCTTTCAGTTATATGATCTAGTTTAGCATATGACTGAAGAGCTTGAATTACATCTTCAAGCTTCAAGGACTCTTTTCCAAACATTAGAGTTGTTCGAAAGTGCTTGAAAGACGAAGGTAGAGACCTCAGCAAGATGATAGCCATACCATCATCTTTGTAAGTTTCTTCGACCTTTTGAAGATTAGTTATGCAATTCTGGAACCTGCATACGTGATCTTCAATATCACCTCCTTCTTCCAGTCAAAGTCCGAATAGTTCATCCTTTAGAAATAGTTTATTGGACATGGTTTTGCCCATATAAACATTCTCCAACTTTTCCCATGCTTCTTGGGCAGTCATCTTTTCGGTGATGTGTGATTGAACTGGTCTTGTGAGATGGATCTTGATGGAACTCTTGGCCTTCTTGCGAACCTTAGTCCATGCTGCGTCTGTCATGCTTGCCGGCTTCTCACCGTTGAGTGCATCATCCAAATCTTGCTGCATCAGTACATTCTTCATCATCCTTTGCCAGTCCGTGAAGTCATCCTTACCGTCAAAGGGCTTTAACGTAGGTCCTAAATCCGCATTCATCTTCCCTTTAGACATCGTAGAACCCCTTGAGCCAATCTCTGATATCAATTGTTAAATAACCCGCACACTAGATCTTGTTCTTTGATGTAACCAACGGTAATAGACTAAACTAGCAAATATTAAAACACTTAGAAACACACAAGAATTATACTGGTTCGGCAGAATTTTTGCCTACGTTCAGTTGTGATTTCTCTAGGTAGAGAAATCACCGCTCCTTTGATTATTAATAGAGATTACAGAACTTGTGCGGCCCTAGAACTAATCTCAAAACTCTCGGCTGTATCTGGTTGTTTTTCACCTCTAAAATAAGCCCTGCCGCACCCTATTTATAGATATAGAGTTGGCTTACATGTCCCAAGGCTGATTGAATTCCTATTCCTAAGTGGATTAGGAAATTACACTCATCCAAATCCAAATAGACTTCCAGAAATCCAAACCTAAATTGTATAAGGAAAACTAAAATTCTTTCCTAATCCCTCTAGGACAAGAATCGGTATACCTCTAATTTTCCTAAAACAATCCTAAACCAACTAGGACATATTTGACGAGCCAAAATCCTAACTCCCTCTACTTGAACATCATTCTTGGTTTCAAGATTCGCTCCAAGGATATGAACATCTTATCTTTTTCTCAAATAGGATTTAAAGAGTCTTTGGTGCACACTTTCATAGACTTATAAAGATTGGGACCAAATGAGACTTGCATGAATCCCTAGTTTATTTAATGCATCTGCTCTTACTTTGATTTCATATTAGATATGGCATGCTAGGTGATTTATACTCTCAAAGTTTGGTTGTAGAGTTTTTAGAAATCTTTACACAACACCATTCTCATAATATTCCCTTCACCCATATACTCTAACCTATGGACATGACGCAATTCTACCCATGGAAATCATAGTCCAGTCCATCAAAATTGCCCTGCAACATAACTTAGTTGGAGAAGACTATTCACAGGCAATGCTGCTAGAATTTGAGGGATTGGACACGAGTAGAATTGATACCCTTAACAAACTCTTAGTAGGAAAACAAGCTGTGGCAAGAACTTATAATAAGAGAGTTAAAAACAAGAGCTTTGAAGAGGGAGAAATCATCCGAAGAGCAATTCTGCCCCTTGGATCCCACGTGGCTGGTTATGGAAAATGGTCACCCACATGTGAAGGCCCTTTTCTAATTAAACAAGTCCTTGGATTGGGGGCATACAGGTTACAGGACCAAGATGGAGAAATCCATGCTGCACCGATTAATCGCAAATGGTTAAAGAAGTTCTATCCAACTATGTGGAATTCACAAGTAGTACAAACAGATCCTGGGATCGAAGGAGAAGTGGATAGAACTATTGCTTGACTTTTGAATAGTTGATGTATATATGTGGTTCATTTTTGTGTATTCTGCCCATATGAGATGTTTGAATGAGGCGAAAATATGAAAATGCAAGATTGGCAGAAATTAATAGAACTTTTCATTCATAATTGTCATGAATAAATGACTAAGTTTTATTACAGAATAGATATTTTCTAGAGGCCTAGTTTCTTGAGAGTCTCTTGCAATCCAGCCTTCTTAACGGAGATCTCAAACTGGAGAAGCACTCCTTGATGAATGGAGGCCTCTGCAATCTCTAGTGCATGCCTTGAAGTTGCGACCATGCTTTGCAAAAGGAAACTAGACTTGGTCTTCGCACCCAATCCAGCTCTAAGATTCTTCTGCCTCTCCCTTAGTACAACTAGTTGCTTATGGAGGTTCTCAATGTCCTTTTCTAGCTTATCAGCGGCGGATTTAGTCTCCTTGTAGTCTGCAACCAATGCATCCAGTTCTAACTTCTGCTTCTGATATTCTACCAGCTTGGCTTCACGCGTAGCCTTGCAGGATTCAAAAGCACTAAAGGAGGGTTTGAGATCTTCATATCGGTTGTGAAGGTTGATTACATCTCTGGCCAGACCCAGGCTGATCTCAAGAATAGGTCGAGAAGCCATGTTCTCCTTGTGCAGCAGGTCCAGATCTTTCATCAGTTTATCAATAATTTCTTTGTTCTCATCCAGATCCAGCTCAGTGGACTGCCAGATTTTTATTCTGTCCACCGCCTCATCCACTGCTTCGGACTTGGATTTGCTTGGAGTGGATCCTAGTTTTTCAATCCTCTGCAGCTGAGCATCCAGGTCCATAGCTTCAAACTCTGCCAATTCTGGTTCAGCAAAGGAGGCTGTGGTTGATGAGCCTGGGACAGAATGAAGGGGCATCTGCATAAACTAGCCCCAGTTAGGTTCTATCTCAAACTAAAATCAGGAAATGGGATTGGCCTAGCAATACTTACAGCCACGTCATGGGCTTGAGAGGGCTTTAGTAGAAAATGGCGATTTAATTTGCAACCTATGATTACCGATCACTGAATTTTTAGCAGTCCAAATTACTCAAATTAAAATGCTAAAAATCGTTTTAATTGCTTTTGTTTTCCTACCCTTTTTTTCTCGGTAACCAAACAATCAGGCCAGCAAAACCTCTATAAACGGCAGCGTGTTAATATTTTTTTAACGAAATGAAAACAAAAACGTAAAAATTGCATAAGCTGAGAGAGAGAAAGAGACCTGGATTTGACACTTCTTCTTGTCGGCCTCGGACCGCTTAACGAGATCAGCGACGAAGCGGAACCTCCTGCAAGGGTTCTTGAGCACAACTGCAACAAGCATGCTAACTGATCCAAGTAAAATGCAGAGTAACCATAGTTGCCAGCTTAGTGGAACAGTGCTAGCAAAAGCTCCCAAGAACTCTACTATGATAACTTGGAAGGCCACTGTGCAAACCACGACGCCTAGGAATACCCGGCTGTCAAACATGCCCACGAATATGTTTATCTTCTCTATGTCACGGCTGTTTATCTCATTAAACACCTGATAAAAACAAAAGCAAACAAACATCATATGTATGCGGGATTCGAGTACTTACGCTGGTGTGTTAAGATTTCAGAGAGACAGACGGACACATGCATAGCCCAGAAGAAGTTATAGGCCGTATTAAAGTTAAACATGTTGATGATGCAAGAGAAAACCAGGGTTGCTTTTAACCAGTAAAATGTACCTGGCAAAACACAAATGCGTTGAATATCAGTGTGTCTAGAACTTCAGTTGCATCTGAACCAGAAAGTCCAAGAAGCTGTTTCCCATAGAAATTGAGAACTCCAAGGACAATCAGTTGATAGATACTCTGGCCAATGATATTCCTCCACATGGCCTTGGTTATGAAGCTTGTACCCCAACCAACAGAGGGCCTTTTTATAAGTCCATCACTTGGAGGCTCTGTTCCCAGTGCCAATGCCCCAAGAGTGTCCATAATCATGCTGACCCAAAGCAATTGCACAGCCGTAAGGGAAGCAGATCCTGAAAGAGATCTGAAATTTATCGTTATTTATTTGTGTCTTTCTAAACAAATATAATGGTGTAGCATGCGAGAAAAATCTGCCAGACCAACATACCTGAGACACATGCAGAAACAAAATTGATTATTAGAGCAACAACGTTAACTGTCAACTGGAACTGCACAAACTTTTGAATGTTTATGTACACTGAACGTCCCCATCTTGCCACATTTACTATAGTCTTAAAATTGTCATCCAATATGACGACATCAGCACTTTTCTTGGCAACCTGTATATACCATCCATGAATTGGCTATTCAGAACTAGGAACAACATCCAATTATCAAGCAGCCGGGAGGAGAAAACAAATCCTAAATGACACAAAATGGTAGTTAACCTTATGCACATTCAGATTGCAGGAAACCAAAAAAGGCCCTGTCGATAATTAGCTAAATATAATTGAGTAGTTGATTTAAGCAGAGGGACTTGCGATTTCCAGAAATGAGCAACTGAAATTTATTGGAAGGATACCATTCCAAGTATACTACTTGGACAAAGTAATGGTTCAAATATGATTTAGAAAAGTCATAGAGCAGCTCGTTGAGGTACATGTTGTAGTTTGGAGTTGCCTTTTCCTTTAGCAAGCGGTATATGCTATAATTAGCAAGAGGACCAGAGGGAAATCACAGTAAATATCTCAAGTTGGCCTATTCCCCAAGTCAAGGGGTTTTCAAAAGCAACATAAATTGACAAAAAGAACAAGACACCAATTTCTTTTTCTGGTAAATGTTATACAAGTTACAACAATCAAGTTGCATTCACCAGCTTCTTGGTAGGAGGGTACGTAAGAGGGCAGTTCTTATCACATCTAAGGCTTTTTCAGGTTTTCTTAGGAAGCAGTTCTATTTTGGTGGTCATTTCTGTCCAAGGGTAAATATGGGCATGAGGCACCAAAATAGTAATATTAGTAACAAAAATAATAAAACAAACAACAATAATTCGAAACTACAGCCTTAATTGTTTTTTCTTCTGGCTACGCACCAAGAATATATCTTTAACATAATTGTTTTACTCAGTAACATGCGCAACATGTGTCCTACCATCAAAGATTATGTGTCTTGTCAACGCATTCTACATGTGACATACATGAAATGAGTTCGAATGAAATATGTGACAAATCATGTTAGTAGCCATGCATGGAGTAAATCAATTTTGTTGGATGAAAACATTTGAAAGTTTCAAGGAAAAAAAAGTTGCAAAGTGATAGTAAGGAGAAGTTACAGGTAAAGAAATTCCAAGGAGCAACATAGGATTAAATCATCAGTCTGAAAATGGGTGTTATAGAATAAGTTATTTGAGTAAGATGATGCTAGGTCATCAAGGTTGAGATACACACAAGAAAAAGTAGCTGAGACACAAACCTCTGTTCCTGCTATGCCCATAGCAAGTCTAATGTCTGCCTTGTGCAAAGCAGGAGCGTCGTCGGCCCCATCGCCAGTCACTGCAACTACCTCACCAAATTCATCTCTCAGAGTTTTTACCAAGGTGTGCTTATCCAATGGTAAAGACCGAGCCATCACCTGTATCCACATGAACATTTAAATTTTTTGTGAACATCTTTAAATAGTTATGGTTGAGGGTGAAAATTTTCTAATGAAATTATTTAGTAACCTGAATCCTCGGTATAACAGCTTTCTTCTGCTCAAGAGACATGTTACGAAACTCCTGTCCTTCTATGGCTAAACCATCTTCTGTGAGTATGCCGCATTCTTTAGCTATGGCTTTAGCTGTATATATATTGTCACCAGTGACCATTCGTACAGTTATTCCAGCAGATAAACAAGTTTGAACTGCGTCCTTTACCCCAGGGCGCACAGGATCCTTGATACCGACAACTGCTATCAATGTATAGCCATCATCTGGGATGTCATTTTCGATGGAAGAGTCATCTATATTTTTGAAAGCCAAGCAGAGCGTTCTCAAGGCTTCAGAAGCAAAAGAATTAATGACATCTGTGATATTCTTTACCTGTTCTCGGGAGAGAATAACAGATTCTCCTTTAAAGTCAATAAATTTGTTACACATTCCCAATACTATTTCTGATGCACCTTTGCAAAAGGCGCGTTTACCACCATGAGGATGAGCTACAAGCACAGACATTTTCTTCCTCACAGAATTGAAAGGTTCAACCTTAAGAATATTAACCTCTCTGCGCACGGCATCAAAATCGCCACCCAAAAGTAAACCAAATTCTAATAATGCCGACTCTGTTGGTGTCCCCAAAATGGAGGTCCTTCCATCTTCCTTAATAACCTCAGAGCTTGTATTTTGGAATATAACCTGTAAAAGGATGCTTGATGCTCCAGATATTTCTGAACTCAATATTTCTTTACTCTCATTACCTTTTACATCTAAAGTTTTTTCACATATCCATAGCTTGTTAACTACCATGTGGGTTGTGGTTAATGTCCCTGTTTTGTCTGTGCAAATGCAACTAGCATAACCCATTGTCTCACATGCTGAGAGATGCCTTACTAGTGCCCTATCATTCATTAATTTTTTCATAGCAAAAGCAAGGCTCAGCGGCACTGCCAATGGTAATCCTTCGGGAACTGCAACAACAATTATAGTTACCGCAATAGCAAAGTAGTTCAATAGGATTACTGCATCAGTTGAAGACCAATCAGTGATCTCGTTGTTAAGTATTTTTTCCACCAAAAATCTTACTGCCAATACCAAAAATGTCAACACAGCAAAACTCAGACCAATTTTACCAATAATTGTAGCAACACCATTCAGCTTTACCTGCAGTGGGGTCTCATCTTCTCCTCCTTCACTCAGAGTTTCCATCAACTTTCCCCATTCAGTTCTCATACCAACTGTTGTCACCAGCATTATACCTGACCCATCCTGCACTTTAGTTCCTGAAAGAAGAAAAGGCTTCTCTTCATATACATTGACCGGCTCACTCTCACCTGACAAGCTTGACTCATCAATCAGCAAAGAGTATCCTGATATGAAAATCCCATCAGCTGGAACTTGGTCCCCAATTGACAAATGGACAATATCTCCAACAACCAAGTCATAAATGGAAACTTTTTGTCTTTTTTTATCCCTAGTGACCTGAACAAAAATCTTTTTCTTCTCCCTGTCCAAATCCTTGAATTGCAACGACTGTCTGTAGTCACTAATAGCAGTAACCATAACCACTAAAACTATACTAGTTAAAATTCCCACACCATTGTACATGCCTTTTGGCCAACCCTCAGTGGCAATTTCAACTCCTATTGAAACCACAGCGCATACCATAAGGATAATTAATGTTAAGTCTTGTAGGGCTTCCCATACAAACATAAAAAATGTTCCGGGAGGTTTCTCCGTATAGCGGTTTAGGCCATAAACATTTTGCCTGATTGGTATGTTACTATCCTTGACACCTTCATCTAGCGAGACACAGACTTTCCTTAAAATCCCATGAATTCCACCATGCATTTTCAAGGCCTTAATATCATGGCCACACGTGATAGATGCAAGTTCATCTCGGTGAATGCTGAAACCTGCAGTTCTGGCATCTTCAGACAGCTTGTATTCATCCTGTCCTGGCTTTTCATTGGATCGATCACCAGCACCATGCATTTTCGAGGCCTTAATATCATGGCCACACATGATAGATGCAAGTTCATCTGGGTGAATGCTGAAACCTGCAGTTCTGGCATCTTCAGACAGCTTGTATTCATCCTGTCCTGGCTTTTCATTGGATCGATCACCAGCACCAGCTTCATAAGATCACATAACAAAGAGAGAGAAGGAATGAGAGAGAAGGAATGAATACATGACATCAGCACACACATAACGAACTTTTACTTGACCTATAAACTTAAAGATGATACCTTCAATAAAATGCAGTGCTGCTTGCTGAACATAAAGAGCAACTCGAATCTTTTCCTGGTAAAACAAAGAAGAATAACAAAGTCAAAAAACAGATGACAATCACAGTCCCCCAGAACAATAGTAGCAGTAAAAGTTCACAAGTCAAAGTCTTCAACTGAAAATAACAGAGTAACCACCGAGTATATTCAAACATATATAGCTTACAACCACATTTGTGCATCTGCACGCATATATGCAGTTGTTTCTCTTGTACAGTCCTCAAATAAGATCTTTAACGAAGTCCTATTATCAGTTATTACATCAGATTTGAACTACTCTCAATGCATCTCAGCATTCAACATATACAAGGTATTAAAAGTTGTTGCAGGTCCAAAAACACAAACATTTACAGAACTATTAACAAACAATTGATACGAACTAAAACTTTCCTTTATTTCTAAAGGGAGAATTCAAAAGCCTATTTTTCAATTTTGTTTGTTTTGAACAAAATAATCTTCCAGGTTTGAAATAGTATATTATGGGATTTCAACAACTATCATGATCATTTGGTGGAGTAATGGGATTTCAACAACTGTCACGAATCCTAGTATGACCAACAAGATTTTCAGGGTATAAGGAAAAAAAAGAGTGCTGCTAAAAGAATCCTAATATTAATTGAGTACACCCTACTATCAAATTATTTATTGAATTACTAATTTACCTTAATATAAAATGACCAAAAAGGATATATTGAATTGTGAAACACCCTCGACGAATCCTCCACCGAACATAGCAACGCCTCCTTCATAATATCGTTTCCTCCACCGTCACACTAACACCGTCGTCATACCATCCACTTCTCCACCGTTACAGTAACGCCCCATCATACCATTATACTAACGCCGTGGTCGTCTAGTATTGGTAAATCTCATTTTGATTTTGTTATCAAATGGGTTATACTGTCTTGATTTGTTCTTCACAAGCTAAAATGTTTTGTAACCCTCCTCTAGAAATTGGTTTTAATTCGTTCTTCAAAGGGAGAAGTTTATGGGTTGTTTAATGTTGATTATCTGAAGAGATCCATGACCATGTGGGTATGCTGTAGTCTTGCTGCAAACATCGGAAATGCCATCATAGCTTTTCTGGTTTAGATTCAAATAATATGTTAAGGGCCCATGAAAATCCCTTCATATAACTTGTGAAACCAAATAATAAGTTGAATGTTCGTGTTTGTAGTTCAATTCAATACATTTATAAATATGAAAAGAGGGCACGAATTCATGTAAAAAGAGAAACTTGGTTTAGGATTGGCATTAGAGTGTATTAGGGTGTAACATGGGTATTTTTGGTAGTTAAATAGGGTGTACTTAGTTAATTTTATATTTTATTTAAAATATTATGGTGTACTTAGATCATAGAGTGTACTTAGTTAATTTTAGGGTTCGTTTAGCAGCACTCAAAAAAAAAATCATGAATCCTAGTATTTAGTATTAACCCTAGGATTTATTATCACGCAATAAATCTCAGAGTCCTCAATTCTTTAGCATGACCCTAGTATTATACCATAAAATCAAAATTAAAACTAAGTTTTTCTGGCCCATAAGATACTATTTTGAAGTATCTTTCACTTTCAGCATTAATATAACTTAGCAAATTTCACTTGAAAGTTGGAAGTTGGAGCTAATATATATTTTCTGTTTAAGAATTACTGAACTTAACATACTGTTTTTTAATACACGAAAGCATACATTGGTGCTGACAATTATTATTTCAGAAAGACGACCAAATCCGTATGCGCACGTGTTTGACTGAAAATCACAATCAACTGAAATCAAACACATAGTTGAGCACGATCTGCCAACTCTTGCAACCCCTTTTTAAGTTTTATAATCAAACAAGACGTTAATGTAAAAACAATTTTTCTTGATAATTTAATACGATCCATAATACTCCTTTAACAAAACAAACAAAAAACAAGTGAAGAATACTTTTATGCCATGTTAGCATCGGGACTGCACATACATATATGCGAGATGAATGATATTCATATAAATTGAAATAGCATGGAAAATATTAAATTGGTGGACCTAATCAAACCCTTGCTCAAAAGTAAATGAGACTAGCCTTTCTGCACGCGCTTCCGGGCCTGCGAGAGGCTTTTTTTAAAAAAATTTAAATTTATTTTAGAATTAAAAAAGATAATGGGTAGTTGTGTTTCATAAAAATAGGATACATATTCTGATTTTTCTTTTAATTTAATTTTTTTAAATATAAAAAGTGCGAATTTACCATATTATCCTCATTTAATACCCACCCACTACCAACACGACGAAACCCTCTTATTTTAAAGTCATTATTTTTGACATTTTTGTCATGCGAAAGTTCCTAGAAATTTCGTCCCTTGCCATTTTTGGAAGATGAAGTCAGAAATGTCTTTTTATTATATTCGTACCCATCAGCGCGACCAGAAAAACTGTTTTTTGGTTATAACATTTCTGACTAAGCGTCGTTTTCCGTTGAGGCAAATGAAATTGAGTTTTTTAATTTTAAACGCAAGTACCTACTATAAAAAGTACTGCATCGGAAAATTGATATTTTCTTTTGGACAAACTACATAAAATTCCTTAAATTATAGGGTTATGTTCAAATTCATATTCAATTTTAGATATATTTACGAGTACATATTCAAATTCCCGAAAAACCTACAAATTAACCCCACCATCAATCAGACTGTTAATAAGTCAGTTAAATGCTGATGTGGCGAATGTGAATTCCATTTTTTAATGATATAGACTCCATGTGGAAAAAAAAAAAATTAACTATATAAAACGGACGGGGATATCAATACCACGAGCTCTCAAACGGACGGGGATCGAAAAACAGTACTACAATAAAGAAATTGAGAACAAACGTGGGACCACCCACGACTAACGCATTGTAAGCCGAAACAAAATCCCTAGCCTCCTGCTTGTCTTTCTTTCTTTCATTTTGTGAGTTCTAATCCAAAATAAATATCATCCATTCAGCAGGAAATGACGATTTAATTTACAACCTACGATTAGCGATAACTGAATTTTTAGCAGTCCAAATTACTCAAATTAAAATACTGAAAATCGTTTTAATTTCTTTTGTTTTCCTACCCTTTTTTTCTCGGTAACCAAACAACCAGGCCAGCTAAACCTCTATAAACAGCGGCGTGTTCATATTTTTTTAACGAAATAAAATATAAAAAAAAAAACTGCATAAGCTGAGAGAGAGAGACCTGTCTTTGAAGCTTCTTCTTCTCGGCCTCGGACCGCTTAGCGAGATCGGCGACGTAGCGGAACCTCCTGCGAGGGTTCTTGACGACCGCGACGGCTTTTCTCCATCTCCGAATAGCTTCCTCCGAAGGATTCTTGTTCTCCACCTCGAAGTCCTTCAAGTACCTCTCCATTTCCACTGTTTTTTTCTCAGTCCTCACAACATTCAGAGAGACGCAGAAAAAGAGAGAGTCGCTCGGAGGCGAAGACTAGAGGGAGAGAAGGAAAGGAACGGAAGGGGAAGCCAAAGGTCTGGAGTTGCAGTCTTTTAAGATCCAGAAGTCCACACGCGGATAGTTGGACGACTAGGAAAGATTCCGTACATGTGCGTGCAAAACGTTTGTCCTGTGGCCTACCGTAAGAGCAACTCCACTGAGCAGCTGAGCCAAGGCTGGGGAAAAAAAAAAAAATTCGTTCCAACGGTGAGTCCAAGCTCGGGTTGGGAGTGGGTTCCATCAATTCGGGCTAACTCGAAGGCCAGTTCAACACGCGTCAATGGTAAAAAAAATTTGAACCAGCGCACTGACGCCAGCTCTAACGGAAAGAAGCCACGTGTCACGCCCCTAGCACTCCGATCAGCTTCTTTGAATCCAATCCAACGGCTAGCATTTTTTGGTCAATAAAATTATGAAAAAAAATCGAAATTTTTTTAAAAAAATTCTAAAAAATTCTGATTTTTTTTTCTTTCTATAAATACCTATAAATACCCTTCACTTTCAACACCAATCCTCATACATTTCATTATACTTCTACTATTATTCACTATTTACTCAACATTTTCCTCTCTTTCACCTTGTATTTTTATTTCTTATTTTTATGGCTTCTTTTATCGAAACCGGAGGGGCTTAGAGCACCATGGAAGATGTTTCCTCGTGTGAGGCTTGGCTCCAAATTTGTCATTGTCCCGTGTCCAGCAATGAGATGAAATTTTTTCATATGTGGAAAAAAATTCATTCCGACTTTTGTGAAAAAATTCCGGAGTCTACTCGTACGGAGATGGCATTATCTAGTAGGTGGAAAATTCTCAATAAATAGTTGGGAAAATGGAGAGATGCCTGTAAAAGCGATGGACAACTATAGAAGCGGGGAAAATGGCACTAACGAGGTAAATATTTTATAATTTTTGTTTTATTAAGTTTAATCTCCTAATATATATAATTTGTTAATATTTATTGCATTTTAAATATTTTGTTAATATTTTTTGCATTTTAAATATTTTGTTAATATTTCTTGCATTTTCAATATTTTGTTAATATTTCTTGTATTTTCAATATGTTGTTAATATTTCTTGCATTTCCAATTGTTTCTTAATTTTTCTTGCACTTCTAATTTATTTGTAAGGTTAATTGCATTTCTATTTTTTTTTTTTGTTACTTGCATATCCAATATATTTTAAATATTTATTGCATTTCCATTTTTTTGTTAAATAGATGATTCAAGCACAGATGTGGTTTGGTGCAACCGGGGGTGGCAAAAAAAGTTTCAACCATCATGAATGTTGGGAGGTGGTGAATTATTGCAAATGCTTCATAATTATTCCGACGGGTCCCACCGTTGTGTTAAACGAGACGCCACTCCGTGATTCAATGACATCGGATTCACCTCTCGATTCCCCTATGAGTCAAGACTCACCCATCGAAAAGGAGCCGAGGCCCATTGGCCGAAAGGCCGCGAAAGCAAAGAAAGCGGGTAATTCAAGCAATAATAATTCAAAGTTTTTGGAGGAAATTGCAAGGCAAAACGGCATAAGAATTGAAATGGAGTAGAAACCCTCGGATAACGAGTTGGCCCTTCAAGCCGAGTATGCACGAGAAAGGGAGTATTTGCGCAAAAAAGATATGGACAAGACAGATTGGGAAACCATGGCGATGGATACAAGCCATATGTCCCTTGAAACAAAACAATTTTGGAAGCTAGAACGAAGGGATGTTATGAGAAGAAGACTTTTCCGGGATGATGGGCTTAGCAACACGGATTGGTTAAATGATGGAAACCATTAAATTAGTTAGCATACCTTTTTATGTATTTGTATTTTTCATGTTTTCTATTAAAGTTGTTGTAATTCATGTATTTTATTTTAGTAGTAGTAATTCTTAATGACTTGTATTGGATTTCTTTATTTAATAAACAAAGCATTCAATAAAATACCTTTTTATTCAACATATTCCATACTTCAAACAAAACAAAATTAAAATAAAAAAATACAAACAAGGCACAATAATAATAACAAACCACAACCAAATCATAATAAATAAATAAACAACACAACCTAACCATAACTAAATAAAACATAACCAAAGCATCTATGCTCCATCATTCATCTTCATTGCCTTTCACCGCCCATAGATGCTCCATCAAGTGAACTTGGCGCATTTCATGAATATACAAAGATTGCATCTCTGTATATCGATCTATCATCTGGGTCATGAAACGATCATCCCTCACCAATGGTTCCGGCTCAAAAGGTTCTCCACTTGGCCCCATGGGCCTTTCATAAATCCGTGTCAAGGCCGTGTTCATTGGATCCGGTTCGTAGACCTCTAAAGCATCATAATCGTACTCATCCTCCACAATCATATTATGGAGGATGATGCAAGTCATCATAATGCTTCTGAGGATCTCCTCATCAAACATACGGGCCGCACCTCGAATAATCAACCACCGAGCTTGAAGGATGCCAAAATACCTTTCGACATCTTTCCTGTATCCTTCTTGATAGGTAGCAAATAATTTTTGCTTCTGGGATCGGGGATTCGGAATGAATTTGACAAAAGTGGTCTACCTCGGGTAGATGTCGTCAGCTAGATAATACCCTGTTTGGTACACTATATTGTTGACTTGATAGGTGATATTGGGGCCCTGGCCTCTCAATACATCGTTGAAGACCGGGGATTGACCAAGCACGTTGAGGTCATTTTGGGATCCTGCAACTCTAAAGAAGGCATGCCAAACCCATGTGTCGAAGCCAGCAACGGCTTCAAGGATGATACTTTTTTGGCCTTTTCTATTTCTGTAATCACCTTGCAAGGCAGTTGGGCAATTCTTCCATTGCCAGTGCATGCAGTCGATGCTACCAATCATTCCTGGAAATCCTCGAGCTTTGGCTTTTTGTAGAAGCCGTTAGAGGTCCCTGGGAGTAGGTCTACGCAGGTAGTCCCTAGTGTACAGAGTTTCAACTGCTTGACAAAATCTTACCAAAGCCTCCAAAGTAGTGGACTTCCCCATCCGGGCAATCTCATCTACCTGATTAGTAGATGCTTCATACGCCAACATTCGTATAACAGTTGTAAGCTTTTGCTCCGAAAAAAGCCCCAAAACCCCAGCAGCATCACACTTTTGAACAAAGTATGTATCATAATTGTAAATATCATGCATGACTTTATTGAACAAATGGGGTTGCATTCTAAATCGCCTTCGAAAATCAACATCAGAGTACAAAGAAGTTGGGATAAAATAATCTTCCAAAAGATTCTTACCCCGAGAATGTCTATGTTTGTCCACATTCCGGCGGTGGCCGACTTGTGAACTGCGGCGGCGACCTTTGTTCTCTTCATCTTGCAAAGCCACTGCTATGACAACTTGTTCATCGACTTGTCTCTGCAACTCATTGATTTCATCTGCTCTACAGTTTCTCTCATTTGTTTCTCGCTCTTGCCTCTCCAAGCATCTCCTAAAATTTTCCATTGAGAATGAATGGAGTATGAATTCTAAACTCTGAGAAATGAAAATATAGAAAGATGTGGTGTGAGAGGTATGAGTTGAGCCTCTAGTTTTATAGAAAATTTTGGCAAGATAGACATGCCACGTGGCTTGATTTGATTGGATGAAAATCTTATCTGAAATTTGAAATTCATCCGAAATTTGAACCCAAATTTGTATGAAATTTGAATTTTGAAATTCATCCGAAATTTGAATCCAAAAATCTTATTTGGAAATTTTATCCGATTATGAATAGTCTTGACACGTAGGAACTCGGAAATCTTATCCGAAAATATTATTCAAATTAATTATTTTCGTTACAAAATTTGTGAAAAAAACAAAAAAAATAAATAGTAATTGCCCTTAGTCATGGCAATGGGTGAAAACACAAAATACTATTAGCAAGGGCAACCACTATTCACGTGAATAATGGCTGCCCTAGCTCCCCCCTTGCCATGGCTAAGGGTAAATGGGTGGAGTTGCTCTAATACATGGCACAAGTTAGTTTTTGTTTTTCAAATTTATCTTTATTAAATATATTGGCTTTTATATTCCTTCAATTTATTCAAATTTTATTACAACTTCCTTAGTATATTATTAAAAATTAAATACGAAAAAACGCCCTTTTTTTTTTGGTGAAAAAAATAAAGTTTGTTTCATGACATATATCATCTTTCTTTTTGGTTTAACAAAACATACGTCCTCTTTGAAAAAAAAAAAAAGATAAAAAACTTCAGTTTTTATTTTTATTTTTTAATTTTTTAACAAGGTAGTAAGAAAGTTGTACAAAAACAAGCTTGTTATTTAAAAAATATAATACATTTAATAAGGGTAAACTTGGAAAATAAAATTTAATTTATGTGATGCATTAATGACATTGTAAGAGCATCACCAATGTGGGGGGTGTATAAGGAGATATATGTTAAATATACACCTGTTGTGATCGGAATCACCCGCAATGGGGGTGTAAATGGATGTATAATTACATCACCACCATGAGATGTAAATATAGATACAATTGTACATCTATTTTTACATCTCTTGCAGGTGGGACCCAGTTGGAAAAAAGAGAGAAAAAATAGAGAAAAGTCAGCATAAAAAGTGGGACCCACGGCTACAGTAATTTCTAGAAAAAAAAAAATTTCACATGTTGTTTGCTCATTTGTGGTTTTCATGCTCCCCCTAATGTTTTTGGATGAATCATATCTTCTCCGAATTTAAATATTTTTAGATCTATTTGTTTGAAAAATTAAAATTAACCTAATACAAAACAAAAAATATTTATAAAGTAAACACAAAGTACAAATTTAACGCAAAAATGAATTAAGACAAACAAAACAATTATACATCTTAGATTTACATCTTTTCTCATTGGAGCAAAAAACGTGGCTTTACACTCCCGAATTTACACCCCTCCCCCCCAGCCCCAATTTATGATGCTCTAAGTGTAAGTAAAATAACACTTGTCATGAAAAAAAGGGAGAAGATCCAAAAGAGAAAGTTAGAGACAATGTGCTAGCATTCCCCTTATACAAATTAGAAAGTGACACTAATTTTCCCTTTGAGGATTTATTATTGTGGTTAAATTTTGGACTCATCACATTTGTCTTTTTTTTTTTTTTTTTCTTTTTTTTACTTTAAAAAAAAATGAAAATCACATTAGTAGTGAAGAAGTATCCCAGACTTTTTAGCTATAAAGAAAAAATAATAATAACTTGACCAAAATACCCTAATTCTGAAATTCTCGAAGTTTGACTTAGCATTATGGGCTAAATATATAAGAAAAAAAAATAGAGTATAGTTTAGTGATAAAAAAAAATAGAGTATAGTTTAGTGTTTGCCAAAAAAATAGAGTATAGTTTAGTGATAAAAAAAAAAAATTTAAGATATCATAAATTAAGTATTTTGGTTTTGGATTTGGTGAATGGGTTTTGAATTTTGTTTTATAATAGGACAATAGTGTAGCCCAAATTGGATGGACCTATTTAAATTCATAGGGGAAAAGACTGTTTTGCCCCTCTTAATTTAAGAGGTTTTTCTCAAAATAAAATTATTTTAGGGAACCCAGAATAGATGAGAACTGTATATATATATATACTAGTCCCTATATATATAATAGCCCCTTAGCACATGCGTATGTGTCAATTGGTTTTTTTATTATTTAAACAATTAAAAAGATAATGGGTAGTTGTGTTCCATAAAAATAGGATCCATTACCCGATTTTGTTTTTATTTTAAAAAGAAATTAATATGAAAAAATGTGAATTTACCATATTATCCTCATTAATAATTTTAATTCTTAATCTTTGCATTAACGAAGGCATTTTATGGTATGAATATGTGAAAATTAGATTGTTTGGATCATTGAAAAAAATAATTTGTAGGGGATCCTAAAAGGTGTCCCTCAAATTTATTTGAGGAAATCCTTAATAGAAGGGGACTATATATAGTGTCCTTTTTCATTACGGAGTCCACTATGAGGATTCATTTCTTCTTTCTTTCACCAAGTTCAATATTCTCTCTCTCTCTCTCTCTCTCTCTCTCTCTCTCTCTCTCCCCCCTCTTTCTTTTTAATTCTTTCCTCAGTTTTCTTTCCTTTCTTTCCCTCTTCTCTCTTTGTTTCCTACATTTATCCCTTTATCTCTCTCTCCTGTCTTTTTTTTCCTTCTTCTTTCTCTTCACCAATTTTCTTCTTCCTCTTTATTCCTTGTCTCTTATCTACTTTTCTCTTCTTCTTTTTTTATCTTCTCTCTCTCTCTCTCTCTCTCTCTCTCTCTCTCTCTCTCAGAATGATTTGAAGAAAAAATCATTTGGGGGAAAAATTATCGTGGCGTCAGCTATAATTACTAGAAACAATTGACTGCTCCGTGTATTGCTCTCATGGATTGTTTAAACCTCTAAAATAATTTTTCCCCAAAATCATTTTCAGAGAATGAAGAAGAAAGAAAGAGGAGAGTGAAAAGTAACAAAATGTCTAAGAAGCATAATCAACCAGTCATGGAAGAACAACATACTCAAACATAGTCTCAAATTCAAATAAGAATCTTATGTTAGATATATGCCCTAGAGGCCAATATATAATAGAATATTCTAAGGATATAATATAATCAATATAATCAAAGAGGCATGAATGTTACTCTAAGATACTGTTCACTCATTTTTTATTTAATCCTGTGATGGTAGGGTAAAGTTCCCAATTGGCTTGAAAACCATTGGTGGTCAACAAGTCAACTTTCTTTTGTGTATGAGCGTGCCACTGCTAGCAATAAAAACCCTAGCAGACTTCTTAAAAATAGATAACTTGCGCCCCAAGTTATTGATTTCTAAACAAGCGATTGTGAATTTGGGTAAGGAAAATCTCCCAAGTAAGTTCTTTTCCTGCATCAGGTTGGTGAGGACTTTCACAATTTTTTACAGTACAAAACTGGTAATTCTAGCCAAAATAAATGAAAAAAAAAGCAAATTGTTTAAGCAGAATTGCCTTTTACAGGACTCAAAAGAGAAATGTCAGCTCCTAAAAAAGACAACAGAACGTTGGACTTCGATTTCTGCCTGGATAGTTGACTCTGAATCGGGCTGGACTAGATGCGTTTGTGCTGGATTGGATCATCAACACCTTCAATTGGTAAGTTTCAGCTAAAAATCGATACCAATGTTTGAGTTTGGCAGAGCTTCAATATATTTCGAGTCATGGAAGGCTTGTTTGAATGGGCAGAATTGAGGACTCTTTGGTCTGAAAAGGGCAGAAGTGGCTGGATTGATGATCACTAGGCTGGAGCTGTACTGTAATACCTGTTCTGCTTGATCAAGGCTCTCTGTAAATTTTTTGAGGTTTTCATATTTGTAAAAACCCAGACTCTACTTGACTTGGCTTTGTGCTGAACCAAATTTGTGACGTGAGAAATCTCGCTTTGTAAAACTGTTTCTCTGAGCTGAGCTGAAATCAGAGACTTGAATTCCAGCTGATTTGTTTCTTGTGGATCAAAGAGCTTTGGTTGCTTCAGTGTCTGAAGGCTTTTGAGATCAGTTGATCTTTTTGGGTTTGTCAGTTGTGACTTTGAGAGTTTTAGTCTTGATTATTTTTTGGTTGTCCTTTGATCTGTTCACCTCCTATCATATTTATAGGAAATGCTGGAGTGGGGTTTTTAATCTTTAATAATGGGCGGCAGATCTTTGAAAATATCTTCTTTTCTCAATGCCATAAAAGAGGGAAGTTTATTCATTTTGGCAGAGAAGAACTATCAACAATCAGCTTTCATGTAGGTCTTTTCCTTGCTTTTCTGAAAGAAAAACCAACTCTCTTTTGTTCCATGTTCGTTCTTTGTAAAAAGAACATAGTCTATGATGATAGTCAATTTGCTTTTTCTAGTGAGCAACCTCCTTGCTCCCTCCTTATCTCTTGAAAAACATAGTCTGCTTATCTCTTGGAGATGCCACATACTTTGGTGCAGAGCTTCTCTGCATATTAAAAGGGGATTTGATATTCTCTCCTTGGTTGCAGAAAATGGAGAGTCCTCCTGTAAGACCTGCCTTCATTAACTCCCTATCACCTCCTCTGTGATAGTTGAAAATTTTGACTTTTTCCAAGGTCAGAAAGTCACATGGGATTTCTTGAGAAAAACCTACTTATAGAAAGATCTGCTGACTTGCCTTTTCCTTGGGTAGAGTGAGATTTTTCTTAAAATGGCCAATAATAGTTCTTTTATATATATATATATATATTTAGACTAGGGTTATATTCACAATCTGCTAAAAAGGCCTGAGCTTAATTTAGCTTCTTGGTTTGATTTCTACTTCCCATAGATAAAAAGCCCAAAACGTTTTGTTCATGGGCCTTTTGACAAAAAATGGGCTGGCATGCAATATTTTGGCCCAAACAGATACATAATCTACATAAAGTAACAAGTCCATGGATAAAGATATGAATGGAAAACAGTCTAAAGAAGTTAAATTCATGAGACCTCTCCATCATATAAGTATCGTATCCTAAAAGGTTCCCAGTCATAGGATCACCAATTGGACAATGGTGAGCTGTGAAGACTGGTACATGTTATGTCTGCTCAGTCATATGGATGACTAGTTTTAAGTCATTCGTGTAGCGACACTGAGACAAATGTGTAAGTGCTCTATGGAGATGAAGTTCACTAAATGTGATCAACTCAAGAATTCTTGTATGGAGGTCTTACTCACAACAAGGAATCTCTACTCTAATTAAGAAGAGAGAATACTCTAAAGATATGATTCATTGAATCTTTGGCTTGCAATTACATCCAAGTGAATCATATAACCTAAAGATGTCATGTTAGGGAATTGACAAAAGTTAACAATATCCCAAGATACACAACATAGAGTATTGTAATAGAGAATGATCAAATTACATTGTAATCACAAACTAACTAGGATCTCAAAATGAATTCTATTTAGCTTGGGTGACCACGACATACTGCTAAGTGTCACTCATGGTTTATGGAAGTCTTGTGAGGACTAATAACAATTAGCCTTTGCCAATAGGGAGAATTGTACAAAAATATACAATTCATATTCACTTTAGAAGTAACTATTCTTACGAACAACCTCGGTAATTAAAACCTACAAGATCGCACTCGGAAAAGGTATGGATCGAGAATTGAAAAGAGAATAAATGATTTTGCCGCTGGATCAAAGTCAAAGGTCAAACAATTGACCCAAGACTTGACACGGTCAACATAAGGTTGACTAAGACCAACACTTGTTAGACAAGATAGTGATTTATTTATTAGGTCATTAAATCAATTAAACTAATTAGCTAAGTTTAATTGATTAATTAAAGTTATAGAACTTTAATTTTGGTCATATATGACTTAAATATTTATAGAAATGGACCTCATGGACTTGCATCATATTAAAAGATTAACGTGTTAGACCAATGTAGCCCAAAAAGACGAAGGATAGGGAGGGTGCGGCACAAAGGGGGCTTTTGGGAACACATGTGTGACAAAATGTCTCTATATATTCATAGCCATATCACCATACTTCTTTAGGGTTTCAAGTTGGATATTTTGGAAGAAAGGAAAAACCAAAACCTCTCTTTCCCAAACCCTCTTGGTCAGCCACCATGGAGAAGAAAGGCTATCACCTCTTCTTATTCTCTAGGTTCCTTATTCTCTCATTCTCATTCTACCTTGATGAAAATTGTAGTAATTACGGTTGTTGTCATTAACTTTGGCCACAATAAAGAGTGTTCGTGACCTATAAATGGTGAATTCCACCATGCATTCTCACCTTTGCAAAAGTCTGCATCCATTAATTAAAATATTAATATTGTTTGAGAGCCACTATTTTAAAACATTGGCCAACTAATACCTTTAAAAAAAATGAAAATATAATGTATAATTCGATGCATAAAATAAAATTCACATTTGAATTTCCACTACAGTACAATTCGCATTATTATTCTCATTTAATATCTATATAATTACATTAAGAATAAATAATGAGATTACAAGCCACTGATGCGTAGTAACCGCAGCCATTTGCTATGGCCTTAAGTACCTTTTTCTAGTAGTGGTTTGCCATGTTTTTTATTCACACTCTTAACCGCCTCTCATAACTATGTTTTCAACCTTTGTTTTTAGAGCATCTCCAACCGATGTGTCAAAAGTGCCAAATAAACATTTAACAGCTAGAAATAACATCTCACAACTGATGTGTCAAAGCTGATGTGGAATGAAGGCTGGGGATTGAGATGTTATTTTTGACATCCCAAAAGCAAGATGTCAAATAAATATTTTATTATTTTTTAAAGACGGATGGCTGTTATTTTCATTTATTTTTTTTTATTTTTTTCTTCTTTATCTTAAATGATTTGACTATTACAATAATTATTTATTTTACATATCGAGTGGAGTGTAAAACTGTGTAAATGTGAAATTGCCACATCATCCATCAATTTTAAATTTGATGTTTGATATTTGACATCTCCCTTGGAGATGCTCTTATAAGCTTAATTTATTCCCGACCAAGTTCTCCAGAAAATAAAAATATACACAAGTTTTTTTCCACGACATCATGATGTCGCCGCCGCCATTGTCTCCTCTCAGCTCAAATGGCTCCGAATGGGCTTTCAAACCCGACCTCATCCTTAAAATTAAATTTCCTTCAATTTATTTATATTTAGATATTTACTTAACATATCATTTTTCTTGCCAAATTATAAAGAAATTGTTAGTAGTTTATATTTGTGTATGTTCGTGTAGGTGCATATAGATCCCAAGCCTCCACATTTACACACAATTCATTTACTGATATTTCACAACATCTAGGCTATTCTTATAATCTAACAACTTAAGATCTGACACATCATTTTTAAACTTTTGATACCTATCCATTTAATTAACTCTATTAAGTTTTAATAAAAATATAAAAATATAAACCTAGTAGCCATCCAAAAAATTTACAAAATACATAAAAAAATTCACATATTATACACGTATTTTTCATATATTATTGAATAAAAATAATATATATTATAAATTTTAAATAAATTAAATTAATTATATAGTGGTCGAACTTTTCATTTGTATTTTTCAAATAATATACGTACATTTTTTTTTTGTACTTTTTCTGTTCCGTATTTTACTAATTATGAGTTGCAGTTTTGTGAGATTAATTGCTCAAATATGAGCCATGATGCCTGGTCTCATGAGACCGAGGAGAAACTTGGGATGATCGATAAGAATCTCTCGAACAAGAGAAGAGAAGATTTTTTTTATTTGTCATTCAGATATAGCACGTTGCAACTAAAATAGTCTAGAAAAAAATAAGCACGTACTTTTTTTTCTTTTTTCTAACTAAAACCCAAAATTTGAGTTGAACACCAAATTGTCCATAAATATTGAATTACTTATTTCAATATGATGTTAAGGTAAATACAACCGTACATGACAATATTTTTAAATTTAGGTTTTTCTTGGAAGTTGAAATCCTCAATCTTCTTTAACCCTAACCTTCTTAACTCTCCTTCTGTCTCTGCAAACCATGAGTTCCAGAACCACTTATGCACATTGGATTGAAAGCTATGAGAGTTCTAATGAGGTTAGTAAGGGTAGTTCAAGACTGGTCTTGAGATTTTGAAGGCTCTGTGTGAAATTTAAATTGGAGCCTTCACACAATCTAATATGAAAATACTTATATATAAAAAATTTGCCATGATTTAATGTCATAATTTTTTTTTATAACTAAAATTCATCATCAATTAGCATGTAATAACAATCACAAATCAAATTCACACAATTTTTAATGTTTTCATTTGATAAAGTTAAATATTAGTATGTTCGGTTAAAAAAAAATAAGAGTTCAAGAGAAAGAAGGATTTGACCAAAAAGACAAGAGAAAGAAGAAAGCATGAAATCTTTCTCCTTTTCATGTGCTTTTGTTTTTTTTTTTTTTTTAAAAACTATTTAAAATTTTGTTGTTAGAATGACATTGAGATTTGAACTTGGGTATTGTACCAAGGGCTGCGTTAGAAACAAGCTCCATCAAATACATTTTTATGTCAATGTGCTGTACCTTGGAATATATATACAGTTTTTATAATATTAATATATATATATATATATATAATATAAAGGAAAAAAAAAATTTCGAAGGCCCTCAAAAATCGGAGGCTCTGTGTAGCGGCGCCACTTGCATCATGCCAGGGTCACCCCTAGGTTTATGTTTAGAATGGAGAAGAATGAGACTCGAATTACTACTTCTGCTCTCTATAGACAATAGAAATTTAAGATACATTTTCAAAACAGTTCACATGTGCTCGGGGAAAAATATGTAGACATTGAGAATTTTATGATTTTTTTTTTTTAAAATTTTAAAATTAGCGATAGATACATTGCATTGAGAAGGAGGGCACTTATCCTAGGATTCGAACAGGTAACCAAGGGGGGAGGGACCTCACCACTGGGATTAGCGGTAGAATTTTATGATATTTGAATGCTTGTTTTAGCCAAATCATATTGTGTCTCATTTGTCACAATCATTTCTCTAACAAACCCAAAATACCAATTACAAAAAGATTAATTCAAGCTTCAACCTTTTAGCTCATTATTTTTAAGCACTCACACACATGGAAACCAACAATCAAAACATCACCTCATATATATATATATATATATATATATATAACCTGAAAAGAAGAAAAAATAATTTAATGTCATTGAAGTTTTTATTTTTTATTTTATAACATTAGTTATTCACGTGTTTTTTTTTTTTTATAACAATAGTTATTCATGTGTTTTTTTATTTATAACATGCTTCGACACGAAACTCCATGCATGTCACAAAATCTTCGTCTGATTCATAATGTAGACAATTTTTAATAACCTCAGGGATACATTTGATATATGCAAGGCACTTTTTATAGAAATAACGATATATGAAGTTATAACGTGTATCCATCGACGAGAGTGACAATAAAAATATTCTGAAAAAATTGTCGTCTACTAATCTTTCACTCCCCAAACTTCAAAAAATGATTTAGCCTTTCATGAATTAGAGAGCAATTAGTTAATTAAAATATTAAACCTCAATCTTTGGTCACTAATGGATAGGCACCGCAGACTTGATATTCTAAGAATTAGCCAACATTTATAATTAAGTAAACGTAAAACTAGTTCGAAACGAAACTAGAAATGTAATTCTTCAATTATGCCAAAGATCCAGATCTATTGAGAAGTGAATTTTTGTTGTAAATTTATTTACAAACGATGTGATTTTTTTAAATTATAAAACGATATTATAAATTACTCTAATATACGAAGAGGTGGATCAAACTCGGGTGCAAGGGGGCAAATTGCGTTGCCAAAATGATATTACAAAGCTATTTGTATAGTGGGACAATTCATCTATAACAATACGCTGCCACAATTGAGTAGCCACTATTAGGTATCAGACTCATTACAAATATGTATTATCCTTGGGTAGTCGAACACAACAAACAATTAGCAGCAAACCCTCTAACCCACATCACAGAGCTTGATCTAAGAACACCACCAGCAGCAACGTACTTTTTGATAAATGGGTACAGCTGCAATAGCCAATATCATACCAAACAGTGCATATTGGGGCTTACTTGGGGAGGAAGCCCGATCAAAAGCAAGTGACAAAATCTCTAGGCAGAGGCAAGTGAGTAAGAACGCTACCCAAGTAGCCTACAAAAGAAACTAGTATTACGTCATAAAAGTTCATAGATATCTTGTAATAAATAAACGTTGGTTAACTATGGTTACGAAGGAATTAATTCAGTTAAAGTCAACAATCTTGTACAACAGCTTTGATGCAGGACGCATAGGACTTAAAGTTATTAGCTTCCTAATATATTTGTTAAATTCTTAGATTCTTTAGTTTTCCAAATTCTAGTAGAATTTCTACTTTTCCGGATTTCCAGATTTCTAGTTTTAAGTTTCCTATTTTATTTGGGTTAAGATTTTTGTTTAAACAAGGGATTTTTATCCTATTATGCCTAGATTTTAGTCTGTTATAAATAAACCCATATAGTTCTTTAAAATTTAGATTTGAATGTTGATTTAACCTCTTTTTCGAACTCTCTGATTTCATCCCTTCATTCTATATTTTCTTTTCCTCGACCTCCGATATTCCTTTTTATTCTACTATTTCTGTCCTTTATCTCGTCTTTTCGGGACTCAAGTGGACGAAATATCATCTATAGAAAATTTAAAGAGCCCACGATGCCCTAACTTGGGTGACCCTCCCATTTTAAGGATCAAATAGGACAGAGACAGCCAATAATCTCTATCAATGGCCACCCACCACCAACACGACGAAACCCTCTTGTTTTAAAGTCATTATTTTTGACATTTTTGTCATGCGAAAGTTCCTAGAAATTTTGTCCATTACCATTATTGGAAGATAAAGTCAGAAAGGTCTTTTTATTATGAGTGCTGCTATTTTCACCCCATGTCTTATTTCCCCATCTACCTTATCACCCTTTATAAACAACCTTATGTGGCACGCCAACTCATCTAATAAAGCTAAGTCTTTTTTATTTTTTTTATTATTATATCCTAATTAAAGCAATAATTACCAAAAAGTCCTTCCATCTCCCTGTTTCTTCTTCCTCCTCCCCCACACACTTTCCACAAAATTTCCATTATCGCCAGAGTTCTCACCAGCGCCGCTAAACCCATCTCGCTCACTCATTCTCCCATGACGGTTCCTTCTCTTCACCATGGCAGTTGTATCGGATTTCTCACTGCCGCTGCATCATGATTCATGCCTCTCTCGTCTTCTATATTTTCTAGATCTATATACGAAGATAATTGGTTTGACGCTTCTATAAACAGCGGCAAAACCTCTATAAACGGCGGCCTGTTCATATTTTTTTAATGAAATGAAAACAAAACCGTAAAAACTGCACAAGCTGAGAGAGAGAGACCTGGATTTAACACCGCTTCTTGTCGGCCTCGGACCCCTTATCGAGATTGGCGACGAAGCGGAACCTCCTGCAAGGGTTCTTGAGCACAACTGCAACAAGCATGCTAACTGATCCAAGTAAAATGCAGAGTAACCATAGTTGCCAGCTTAGTGGAACAGTGCTAGCAAAAGCTCCCAAGAACTCTACAATGATAACTTGGAAGGCCACTGTGCAAACCACGACGCCTAGGAATACCCGGCTGTCAAACATGCCCACGAATATGTTTTTCTTCTCTATGTCACGGCTGTTTATCTCATTAAACACCTGATAAAAACAAAAGCAAACAAACATCATATGTATGCCGGATTCGTGTACTTACGCTGGTGTGTTAAGATTTCAGAGAGACGGACGGACACATGCATAGCCCAGAAGAAGTTATAGGCTGTATTAAAGTTAAACGTGTTGATGATGCAAGAGAAAACCAGTGTTGCTTTTAACCAGTAAAATGTACCTGGCAAAACACAAATGCGTTGAATATCACAGTGTCTAGAACTTCAGTTGCATCTGAACCAGAAAGTCCAAGTAGCTGTTTCCCATAGAAATTGAGAACTCCAAGGACAATCAGTTGATAGATACTCTGGCCAATGATATTCCTCCACATGGCCTTGGTTATGAAGCTTGAATCCCTCCCAACAGGGGGCCTTTTCATAAGTCCATCATTTGGAGGCTCTGTTGCCAGTGCCAATGCCCCAAGAGGGTCCATAATCATGTTGACCCAAAGCAATTGCACAGCCGTAAGGGGAGCAGATCCTGAAAGAGATGTGAAATTTATCGTTATTTATTTGTGTCTTTCTAAACAAATATAATGGTGTAGCATGCGAGAAAAATCTGCCAGACCAACATACCCGAGACACATGCAGAAACAAAATTGATTATTAGAGCAACAACGTTAACTGTCAACTGGAACTGCACAAACTTTTGAATGTTTACGTACACTGAACGTCCCCATCTGGCCACATTTACTATAGTCTTAAAATTGTCATCCAATATGATAACATCAGCACTTTCCTTGGCAACCTGTATATACCATCCATGAATTGGCTATTTAGAACTAGGAACAACATCCAATTATCAAGCAGCCAAGAGGAGAAAACAAATCCTAAATGACACAAAATGGTAAGTTAACCTTATGCGCATTCAGATTGCAGGGGAAAAAAAAAAAAAAAAAGGCACCGTCGATAATTAGCTAAATATAATTGAGTAGTTAATTTAAGCAGAGGGACTTGTGAATTCCAGAAATCAGCAACTGAAATTTATTGGAAGGATACCATTCCAAGTATACTACTTGGACAAAGTAATGGTTCAAAAATGATTTAGAAAAGTCATAGAGCAGCTCGTTGAGGTACATGTTGTAGTTTGGAGTTGCCTTTTCCTTTAGCAAGCAGTATATGCTATGAGTAGCAAGAGGAGCAGAGGAAAATCACAGTAAATATCTCAAGTTGGCCTATTCCCCAAGTCAAGGGGTGTTAGAAAGCAACATAAATTGACAAAAAGAACAAGACACCAATTTCTTTTTCTAGTAAATGTTATACAAGTTACAACAATCAAGTTGCATTCACCAGCTTCTTGGTAGGAGCGTACTGAAGAGGGCAGTTCTTATCACATCTAAGGCTTTTTCAGGTTTTCTTAGGAAGCAGTTCTATTTTGGTGGTTATTTCTGTCCAAGGGTAAATACGGGCATGAGGCACCAAAATAGTAATATTAGTAACAAAAATAATAAAACAAACAACAATAATTCGAAACTACAGCCTTAATTGTTTTTTCTTCTGGCTATGCACCAAGAATATATCTTTAACATAATTGTTTTACTCAGTAACATGACGCGCCATGTGTCCTACCATCAAAGATAATGTGTCTTGTCAACGCATGCTACATGCGACATACATGAAATGAGTTTGAGTATGTGACAAATCATGTCAGTAGCCATGTCATGGAGTAAATCAATTTTGATGGATGAAGGTAACCTCTGTTCCTGCTATGCCCATAGCAAGTCCAATGTCTGCCTCATGCAAAGCAGGAGCGTCGTTGGTCCCATCGCCAGTCACTGCAACTACCTCACCAAATTCATCTCTCAGAGTTTTTACCAAGGTGTGCTTATCCAATGGTAAAGACTGGGCCATCACCTGTATCCACATGAACATTTAAATTTTTTGTGATCCTTAAATAGTTATGGTTTAGGGTGAAAATTTTCCAATGAAATTATTTAGTAACCTGAATTCTCGGTATAACAGCTTTCTTCTGCTCAGGAGACATGTTATGAAACTCCTGTCCTTCTATGGCTAAACCATCTTCTGTGAGTATGCCGCATTCTTTAGCTATGGCTTTAGCCGTATTTAAATTGTCACCAGTGACCATTCGTACAGTTATTCCAGCAGCTAAACAAGTTTGAACTGCATCCTTGACCCCAGGGCGCACAGGATCCTTGATACCGACAACTGCTATCAATGTATAGCCATCATCTGGGATTTCATTTTCGATGGAAGAGTCATCTATATTTTTGAAAGCCAAGCAGAGCGTTCTCAAGGCTTCAGAAGCAAAAGAATTAATGACATCCGTGATATTCTTTACCTGTTCTAGGGAGAGAATAACAGATTCTCCATTAAAGTCAATAAATTTGTTACACATTCTCAGTACTATTTCTGATGCACCTTTGCAAAAGGCTCGTTTCCCACCATGAGGATGATCTACAAGCACAGACATTTTCTTCCTCACAAAATTGAAAGGTTCAACCTTATGAATATTAACCTCTCTGCGCACGGCATCAAAATCGCCACCCAAAAGTAAACCAAATTCTAATAATGCTAACTCTGTTGGTGTCCCCAAAATGGAGGTCTTTCCATCTTCCATAACAACCTCAGAGCTTGTATTTTGGAATATAACCTGTAAAAGGATGCTTGATGCTCCAGATATTTCTGAACTCAATATTTCTTTACTCTCATTACCTTTTACATCTAAAGGTTTTCCACATATCCATATCTTGTTAACTACCATGTGGTTTGTGGTTAATGTCCCTGTTTTATCTGTGCAAATGCAACTAGCAGAACCCATTGTCTCACATGCTGAGAGATGCCTTACGAGTGCCCTATCATTCATTAATTTTTTCATAGCAAAAGCAAGGCTCAGCGTCGCTGCCAATAGTAATCCTTCGGGAACTGCAACAACAATTATAGTTACCGCAATAGCAAAGTAGTTCAATAGGATTACCGCATCGGTTGAAGACCAATCAGTGATCTCGTTGTTAAGTATTTTTTCCACCAAAAATCTTACTGCCAATACCGAAAATGTCAACACAGCAAAAGTCAGACCAATTTTACCAATAATTATAGCAACACCATTCAGCTTTACCTGCAGTGGGGTCTCATCTTCTTCTTCTTCACTCAGAGCTGTCATCAACTTTCCCCATTTAGTTCTCATACCAACTGTTGTCACCAGCATTATACCTGACCCATCCTGCACTTTAGTTCCTGAAAGAAGAAAAGGCTTCTCTTCATATACATTCACTGGCTCACTCTCACCTGACAAGCTTGACTCATCAATCAGCAAAGAGTATCCTGATATGAAAAATCCATCTGCTGGAACTTGGTCCCCAATTGACAAATGGACAATATCTCCAACAACCAAGTCATAAATGGAAACTTTTTGTCTTTTTTTATCCCTAGTGACCTGAACGAAAATCTTTTTCTTCTCCCTGTCCAAATCCTTGAATTGCAATGCTTGTCTGTAGTCACTAATGGCAGTAACCACAACGACTAAGACTATACTAATTAAAATTCCCACACCATCGTCCATGCCTTTTGGCCACCCCTCAGTGGCAATTCCAACTCCTATTGAAACCACAGCACATACCATAAGGATAATTAATGTTAAGTCTTGTAGGGCTTCCCATACAAACATAAAAAATGTTCCAGGAGGTTTCTCCGTATAGCGGTTTAAGCCATAAACATTTTGCCTGATTGGTATGTTACTATCCTTGACACCTTCATCTAGCGAGACAGAGACTTTCCTTAAAATCCCATGAATTCCACCATGCATTTTCAAGGCCTGAATATCATGGCCACACGTGATAGATGCAAGTTCATCTGGGTAAATGCTGAAACCTGCAATTCTGGCATCTTCAGACAGCTTGTATTCATCCTGTCCTGGCTTTTCATTGGATCGATCACCAGCACCATGCATTTTCAAGTCCTTAAGATCATGGCCACACGTGATAGATGCAGGTTCATCAGGGAGAATGCTGAAACCTGCAGTTCTGGCATCTTCAGACAGCTTGTATTCATCCTGTCCTGGCTTTTCATTGGATCGATCACCAGCAAGATTTTCAGGCTATAAGGAAAAAAAATCAAAAGCCAATTTTTCAATTTTGTTTGTTTTGAACAAAATAATCTTCCGGGTTTGAAATAGTATATTATGGGATTTCAACAACTATCATGATCATTTGGTGGAGTAATGGGATTTCAAAAGATAGTATGACCAACAAGATTTTCAGGCTGTAAGGAAAAAAAATCATGAATCCTAGTATATAGTATTAACCCTAGGATTTATTATCACGCAATAAATCAAAGAGTCCTCAATTCTTAAGCATGACCCTAGTATTATACCATAAAATCAAAATTAAAACTAAGTTTTTCAGGCCCATAAGATACTATTTTGAAGTATTTTTCACTTTCAGCATTAATATATATTTTTTTTTTAAGAATTACTAGAAGTTAACATACTGTTTTCTAATACACGAAAGCATACATTGGTGCTGACAATTATTATTTCAGAAAGACGACCAAATCCGTGTGTGCACCATGTTTGACTGAAAATCACAATCAACTGAAATTAAACAAATAGTTGAGCATGATCTGCCAACTCCTGCATTCCCTTTTTCGGTTTTATAATCAAACAAGACGTTAATGTAAAAACAATTTTTCTTGATAATTTAATACGATCCATAATACTCCTTACCAAAACAAAAAAAAAACAAAAAAGTGAAGCATAATTTTATGCCATGTTAGCATCACATACATATATGCAAGATGAATGATATTCATATAAATTGAAATAGCATGGAAAATATTAAACGGACGGGGATCGAAAAACAGAAATTGAGAACAAACGTGGGACCACCCACGCGTAACGCATTGTAAGCCGAAACAAAATCCCTAGCCTCCTGCTTGTCTTTCTTTCTTTCATTTTGTGAGTTCTAATCCAAAATAAATATCATCCATTCAGTAGGAAATGACAATTTAATTTACAACCTACGATTAGCGATCACTGAATTTTTAGCAGTCCAAATTACTCAAATTAAAATACTGAAAATCGTTTTAATTTCTTTTGTTTTCCTACCCTTTTTTTTCTCGGTAACCAAACAACCAGGCCAGCTAAACCTCTATAAATGGCGGCGTGTTCATATTTTTTTAACGAAATCAAAACAAAAACGTAAAAACTGCATAAGCTGAGAGAGAGAGAGAGAGACCTGTCTTTGAAGCTTCTTCTTCTCGGCCTCGGACCGCTTAGCGAGATCGGCGACGTAGCGGAACCTCCTGCGAAGGTTCTTGACGTGCGTGACGGCTTTTTTCCATCAACGAATAGTTTCCTCCGAAGGATTCTTGCTCTCCATTTCCACTGTTTTTTTCTCTGTCCTCACAATATTCAGAGAGATGCAGAAAAAGAGAGAGTCGCTCAGAGGCGAAGACTAGAGGGAGAGAGGGAACGGGAACGGGAACGGGAAACCAAAGCTGTAGAGTCGCAGTCTTCTAAGCCAAAGGGGAAGATTCCGTACATATGCGCGCAAAACGTTTGTCCTGTGTCCTGCCGTAGCGGGGGCCACGTCACGTGGTTTACCGCGTCGGTCGGATTATTTAATCAGATAATATTGTTTACGTGTGCATTAGAACAACTCCACCTATTTGCCTTTAGCCATGGCAAGGGGAGAGCTAGGGCAATAGTGGTTACCTTTGCAAATAGTATTTTGTGTTTGTCTCAGGGTTTGCCTTATGCCCTCCCCTCTTTTTAGTTTTTTGTATTGCCTTTCAGCAGAAATTAAAATACAGAATGCAGCCTCAGCGAGTACTTAAATTGCTTCTTTGATTGTTGCTTCACATTTATTTGTGTTTGGAGCGTCAGAAAGCAGGGAGGAAAAGAAGTATCTTTTCAATGACCCTACGGGACAGCAGCCACGACAAGAAAGGCCGGCGAATGGACTTGGCCATCACCGGCACACAGCTTCTTCACCAACCAAAAGTAACACATCAGCTTGCCACTACCATTAGAGCAACTCTACCCATTTGTCCTTAGCTATGGCAAGGGGAGAGCTAGGGCAATAGTGGTTACCCTTGCAAATAGTATTTTGTGTTTCCACCCATTGCCATGGCTAAGGGCAATTACTATTCATTTTTTTGTTTTTTTCACAACTTTTTTAATGAAAATAATTAATTTGGATAATATTTTCATATAAGATTTCCGGGTTCCTACATTTCAAGACTATTCATAATCGGATAAAATTTCCGGATAAGATTTTTGGATTCAAATTTCGGATGAATTTCAAAATTCAAATTTCAGATAAATTTTTGGGTTCAAATTTTGAATGAATTTCAAACTTCAAATTTCAGATAAATTTGGGTTCAAATTTCGGATGAATTTCAAAAATTCAAAATTCATATAAATTTGGGTTCAAATTTCGGATGAATTTCAAATTTCAGATAAGATTTTCATTCAATCAAATCAAGCCACGTGGCATGTCTATCTTGCCAAAATTTTCTATAAAACCAGAGGCTCAGCTCATACATCTCACACCACATCTTTCTATATTTTCATTTATCAGAGTTTAGATTTCATACTTCATTCATTCTCAATGGAAGATTTTAGGAGAGGCTTGGAGAGGCAAGAGCGAGAAACAAATGAGAGAAACCGTAGAGCAGATGAAATCAATGAGTTGCAGAGACAAGTCGATGAACAAGTTCTCATAGCAGTGGCTTTGCAAGATGAAGAGAACCAAGGTCGCCGCCGTGGTTCACAAGTCGGCCGCCGCCGGAATGTGGAAAGACATAGGCATTCTCAGAGTAAGAATCTTTTGGAAGATTATTTTATCCCAACTTCTTTGTACTCTGATGTTGATTTTCGAAGGCGATTTAGAATGCAACCTCATTTGTTCAATAAAGTCATGCATGATATTTGCAATTATGATGCATACTTTGTTCAAAAGTGTGATGCTACTGGGGTTTTGGGGCTTCTTCCGGAGCAAAAGCTTACAGCTGTTATACGAATGTTGGCGTATGGAGCATCTGCTGATCAGGTGGATGAGATTGCCCGGATGGGGAAGTCCACTACGTTGGAGGCTTTGGTAAGATTTTGTCAAGCAGTTGAAACTCTGTACACTAGGGACTACCTGCATAGACCTACTCCCAGGGACCTCCAACGGCTTCTACAAAAAGCCGAAGCTCGAGGATTTCCAGGAATGATTGGTAGCATCGACTGCATGCACTGGCAATGGAAGAATTGCCCAACTGCCTAGCAAGGTGATTACGGAAATAGAAAAGGCCAAAAAAGTATCATCCTTGAAGCCGTTGCTGGCTTCGACACATGGGTTTGGCATGCTTTCTTTGGAGTTGCAGGATCCCAAAATGACCTCAACGTGCTGGGTCAATCCCCGGTCTTCAACGATGTATTGAGAGCAGGGCCCCAATATCACCTATCAAGTCAACAATACAGTGTACCAGACGGGGTATTATCTAGCTGACGGCATCTACCCGAGGTGGACTACTTTTATCAAATCCATTCCGAATCCCCGATACCAGAAGCAAAAATTATTTGCTACCTATCAAAAGGGATACAGGAAAGATGTCGAAAGGTGTTTTGGCATCCTTCAAGCTCAGTGGTTAATTATTCGAGGTGCGGCCCGTATGTTTGATGAGGAGATCCTCAGAAGCATTATGATAACTTGCATCATCCTCCATAATATGATTGTGGAGGATGAGTACGATTATGATGCTTTAGAGGTCTACGAACCGGATCCAATGAACACGGCCTTGACACGGATTTATGAAAGGCCCATGGGGCCAAGTGGAGAACCGTTTCAACCGGAACCGTTGGTGAGGGATGGTCATTTGATGACCCGAATGATAGATCGATATACAGAGATGCAATCTTCGTATATTCATGAAATGCGTCAAGTTCACTTGATGGAGCATCTATGGGCGGTGAAAGGCAATGAAGATGAATGATGGAGCATAGATGCTTTGGTTATGTTTTATTTAGTTATGGTTAGGTTGTGTTGTATTTTTATTTATTATGGTTTGGTTGTGGTTTGTTATTATTATTGTGCCTTGTTTGTAGTTTTTTTTGTTTTTATTTTGTTTTGTTTGAAGTATGGAATATGTTGAATAAAAAGGTAATTTATTGAATGCTTTGTTTATTAAATAACGAAATCTAATACAAGTCATTACGAATTACTACTACTAAAATAAAATACATGAATTACAACAACTTTAATAGAAAACATGAAAAATACAAATACATAAAAGGTATGCTAACTAATTTAATAGTTTCCATCATTTAACTAATCCGTGTTGCTAGGCCCATCATCCCCGAAAAGTCTTCTTCTCATAACATCCCTTCGTTCTAGCTTCCAAAATTGTTTTGTTTCAGGGGACATATGACTTGTATCCATCGCCATGGTTTCCCGATCCGTCTTGTCCATATCTTTTTTGCGCAAATACTCCCTTTCTCGTGCATACTCAGCTTGAAGGGCCAACTCGTTATCTTGACGTTTCTGCTCCATTTCAATTCTTATGCCGTTTTGCCTTGCAATTTCCTCCAAAAACTTTGAATTATTATTGCTTGAATTACCCGCTTTCTTTGCCTTCGCGGCCTTTCGGCCAATGGGCCTCGGCTCCTTTTCGATGGGTGAGTCTTGACTCATAGGAGAATCGAGAGGTGAATCCGATGTCATTAAATCACGGAGTGGCGTCTCGTTTAACACAACGGCGGGACCCGTCGGAATAATTATGAAGCGTTTGCAATATTTCACCACCTCCCAACATTCATGATGGTTGAAACTTTTTTTGCCACCCCCGGTTGCACCGAACCACATTTGTGCTTGAATCATCTATTTAACAAAAAAATGGAAATGCAATAAATATTTAAAATGCATTGGATATGCAAGTAACAAAAAAAATAATAATGGAAATGCAATTAACCTTACAAATAAATTAGAAGTGCAAGAAAATTAAGAAACAAGTGGAACTGCAAGAAATATTAACAACATATTGAAAATGCAAGAAATATTAACAAAATATTGAAAATGCAAGAAATATTAACAAAATATTTAAAATGCAAGAAATATTAACAAAATATTTAAAATGCAAGAAATATGAGCAAAATATTGAAAATGCAAGCAATATTAACAAAATATATATATTAGGAGATTAAACTTAATAAAACAAAAATTATAAAATACTTACCTCGTTAGTACGATTTTCCCCGCTTCTATAGTTGTCCATCGCTTTTGCTAGGGCAGCTCTCCATTTTCCCAACTCTTTATTGAGAATTTTCCACCTACTGGATAATGCCATCTCTGTACGAGTAGACCCCGGAATTTTTTCACAAAATTCGGCATGAATTTTTTTCCACATATAAAAAAATTTCATCTCATTGCCGGACACGGGACAATGACAAATTTGGAGCCAAGCCTCACACAAGGAAACATCTTCCATGGTGCTTTAAGCCCCTCTGGTTTCGATAGAAGAAGCCATAAAAATATGAAATCAAAATACAAGGTGAAAAAGAGGAAAATGTTGAGTAAAGAGTGAATAATAGTAGAAGTATAATGAAATGTATGAGGATTGATGTTGAAAGTGAAGGGTATTTATAGGTATTTATAGAAAAAAAAAATCTGAATTTTTTAGAATTTTTTAAAAAAATTTCTGATTTTTTTTCATATTTTTATTGCCCAAAAAATGCCAGCCGCAGGATTGGATTCGGATATGCTGATCGGAGGGCTGGGGGCGCGACACGTGGCATCCAGCCGTTGGAGCTGACGTCAGCGTGATGCAAGCGCTGACGTCAGCGCCCGCGGGCTGAAGCTGGGGCTCGACTCGCCTTCGGACTGGCCCGAGTTAGTGGGTCCCACAAGCCCCCCGAGCTTGAGCTAGCCGCTGGAACGATTTGTTTTTTTTTTTTTCCCCTCACCTCGGGCTCGGCTGGCCTGTTGGACTCGCTCTTATTGGCGGGAAAAGTGTTTACTTTGCCTTCGTCACATGATTTTGATTTCCTTGGCGGATTATACAAATTATAAAGTGACACTAATTTTCCCTTTGAGGATTAATTATTGTTCAACACCTTTTAGCTATAAAGAAAAAATAATAATAATCACTTGACCAAATATCCTAATTCTGAAATTCTCGAAGTTTGACTTAGCATTATAGGCTAAAATATAAGAAAAATTAGTGTATAGACTATAGTTTAGTGTCTGCCCAAAAAAAAAAAGAGTATAGTTTAGTGATAAAAAAATTAATAATTAAGATATCATAAATTAAGTATTTTGGTTTTGGATTTGGTGAATGGGTTTTGGATTTGGTTTTATAATAGGACAACAATGTGGCCCAAATTGGATGGACCTATTTAAATTCATAGGGGAAAAGATTGTTTTGTCCCTCTTAATTTAAGAGACTTTTCTCAAAATAAAATTATTTGAGGGAACCTGAATAGATGAGGATTCTATATATATACTAGCCCCTTAGTACATATGCATGTGTCAATTGGTTTTTTTTTTTAAGAATTAAAACAATAATAGGTAGTTGTGTTCCATAAAAATAGCATCCATTACTTGATTTTTAAAATAAATAAATTAATATGAAAAAATGCGAATTTACCATATTAACCTCATTAATAATTTTAATTCTTAATGTTTGCATTAACCAATGACATTTTATGGATGATTTAGATCATTGAAAAAAAATAATTTGTAGGGTATCCCTCAAATAAAATTATTTGAGAAAATCCTCAATAGAATGAGACTGTATATAGGGTCCTTCTTCGTTACGAAGTCCACTATGCGGATTGGTTACGAATATCTATTTTTGACCCTGCGATGATATCAAATTTAAACCCTTCATTTCTTCTTTTCTTTCACTGAGTTCACTCTTCTTCTCTCTCTCTCTCTCTCTCTCTCTCTCTCTCTCTCTCTCTATCTCTCTCTCTTCTTTCTTTTTAATTCTTGCTTCTATTTTCTTTTCTTTCCTTCTCTCTTCTCTCTTTGTTTCCCGCATTTATTCCTTTATCTCTCTCTCCTGTGTCTTTTTTTTTTCTCTTCTTCTTTCTCTTCACCAGTTTTCTTCTTCCTCTTTATTCCTTATCTAATATCTATGTTTCTCTTTTTTTTTAATCCTATTTTTCCCCTTCTCTCTCTCTAAGAATGATTTTAAATTTTTGAAAGGTTTTTAAATTTTTAACGTTTTGATTTTTGTTTTAATATTTTGGTTGTTTTCTTTTATTTATTATGGGAGTTACAATTGTTTAAATTTTCAGTTTTTATTTTATATTCATTGCCTTAATTTTTCTGGTTAAATGTGTCTGGAGGTTACTAGTATTGGATACCTATAAAAGGTCACTCCTCCTTCACATTTCAACACACCACAATCAAATTTCTCTATTCTCATACTTTCATATATTCCCTACTTTCCATATTATTTTTGAGTAACGGTTTTGTAGCTTGGAGATTTCTATCTCACTGTGAACATGCTCATAGCGGACCTTAATCCTGCGTATTGAGGTCGTATCTTGGAATCTTGTAGACCATTATTACCTAAACGTCAGGAGGCTACAAAGGCTTTAGGACAACGTCTTTGACGTGCTTTCACTATACCAAGCTTACTTTCTTAATCTTAACTTTTATTTATTTATTTATTTGTTTCGTTAATTTTTACTTTACTGTTAAAACTTTATTTTATATATTATTTATATCTAAAAGTTTTGAATAGGAATTTTATAAAGAAGGAAAAATCACAATTTTAAAAACAATCTAAAGCCTTTATATGTTAAAAGTTTTCGTTACCGTATTTTCTGTTGGTACAAGTTCAATTTAGTTTCTTTCTTTAATTTAAAAATAAATAAAAAAAATAAAAACGGAAAAGGACGAAACCTTCTCTAAACTGTACTTATTAGCTTTTGATTGTGTTTTAAGCCTACACGTTTTCAACTTTAAATTTCAACTCTAAAACTTTTATAATTTTAAAAAACAAAAATAAATAGAGAGGAATAGTTTGTCTAAATTGATTCAGTTTTTATTGCCTGAGTTTTTTGTTAATTATTGCTTGCCACACATTAAAGTCCAACATTAAACAAATCCATTTTTAACAATATTACACTATTCCAAGTTAGTCTGTTTTGGAAGAGAATAAAAAATTTACTTACAAAATCCATTTAAGACATAGTTACATTGATGTGCCGTTTGGTGTTTAAAACAACTTTCAAAATCTTAATCAAGTCAGTTTTAAAAGTTAATTAAGTACACCAAATTTTTCTAACCGTGTTTTAAGACAAAACTGAAGTAAAATATCTTGTTATAAACTTGGCACGTTTTTTTCTTTTAAGTTATTGTTTGTTTATCAATTGTTTGATTATTATTAAATCTCAATTTCTATTACATTAATATACCAGATTTGTTACTTCATTATTGTTTATTGAAATTGAGATGGATAGTGTAGAGACCAAATAGTGTTAAACCTGGAAAATTTAATGGGACAAATTTTAAGAGGTGGTAAAGACAACTTAAATATTGGTTAACTGTTTTAGGGTTAGTTTTTGCCTTAGAAGATCAAACCGCACCAAATAAAACTATTGAAACCACTTCTAAAACAAAGGAGAAGATGACAAAAGAAGAATTAGAATATCATTGCCATAACAAAATCCTTATTGCTCTCTTTGATGATCTATATGATGTTTATCAAGATACAAAACATGCAAAAACTTGGTGGGATGAATTAGAAGCTAAATATAGGATAGAAGATGCGGGAATAGATCGTTTTACAATCTCAAACTTTAATAACTATATGATGGTTGAGAATAAAACTGTAAGTGAACAAATTCATGAGTACCAAGATTTTTTAAGGAAAATAGAACTTAAGTGTACTAAGTTTAGGGAATAGTTTAAAGTCTCTTGTCTCATTGATAAATTACCCCCAAGTTGGTCAAACTTTGCAAAAACTCTTAGGCACAAACAAGGAGATTTAACCTTAACCCAAGTATTAAACTCCCTTAGGATTGAAGAGGAACATAGATCAAGTAACAAATCTAAGGAAGAAAAGACAAACATGAACCTAGTGGAAAGTTCAAACAATAGGAATCGTTTCCAATCTAGAAGGAAATTTTTCAAAAAAAACAAACAGAAATAGCCAACCCAACCATAATCAATTCAACCGAAACCAAAATCGCCAAAACAATAGACCCATAACAATTCCAATGGCAATATGGATCAACCATGCTTCGTTTGTGGGGGAACAAATCATTGGGCCAAAAACTGTCATTACAAGAAGACCAAGCCCTACAAGCCAAAGCCTAAGTGGAACAAAGGACAAAAGGGTCCTAAAGCCCAAGTGAATGTGTTGGTGGATCAAGATGATCAAAATGAACCCAATCTAAGGTACAGTTTTAAGCTTCTAGTTAACGTCGCATATTTAAGTAATAGTGATTGGTGGTTAGATTCTATGGAAAATGTACATGTGTGTTTTGACAAATGATTTTTCAAAAATTACAAGAACTCAAGTAGAGGAAGTGTAACCCTAAAAAATGACACCGTCGCACAAGTACGTGGAATAGGAGAAACGGAATTGAAGATGACATCTAGGAAGGCTCTAACTCTCAAGGATGTGCGACATGTTCCTGACGTGAGGAGAAACCTTATCAGTGGAACGTCCTTAATACAACAAGGATACAAAATTGTAATGGAGTTGAATAGGATTGTTATTACTAAAAACAATGTCTTTATTGGAAAAGGATATATTTGTGATGGATTGTTCAAAATAAATGTAGTTTTTGAAGATAATAAAATTTCTCCTCAAGTGTTTAATGTTGAATATTGTAATATATGGTATGGAAGGTTAAGACATGTAAGTTTGAGCAAAATCAAAAGGTTAATGGATCTTGAGCTAATCGTAGACCTTAAGCACAAATGCGAAGCGGGTGTTCAAACCAAACAAATAGGAATTCTTTCAAACCTGTAAAGAGAAACACCCAAATCTTAGAACTCATACATAGTGACGTATGTGATTCAAATAGGTCTCCTACTAGAGGTGGAAACAAGTACTTTGTGACATTTATTGATGACTTCTCTAGATATTGCCATGTTTATCTTATTAAGACAAAAGATGAGGTGTTTGATAAACTCAAGGATTATAAAAGTGAGGTAGAAAATCAATTGGAGAAAAAGATTAAAAGATTTAATCTGGTAGAAGTTGAGAGTATACCTCAAATGAGCTTGGAATGTTTTTTGAAGAACATGGAATTATACATGAAGTTACTCCACCATATTCACCCCAATCTAATAAAGTGGCTGAAAGGAAAAATAGAACTCTAATGGATATGGTAAATTCTATGCTTCTTAGTAGTGGACTACCTGAGAATCTGTATGGGGAAGCAACGTTAACTACTTGTTTCATACTTAAGAGGATAACATTGAATGACAATGAGAAAACTCCTTATGAGTTATGGAAAGGAAGATCACCTAACCATAGAATCCTAAAAGTGTAGGGATGTTTAGCTAAGGTACTCATACCCGATCCTAAGAGAAAGAAAATAGGTCCTAAGACTATAGACTCAGTTTTCCTAGGTTATGCTAAAAATAGCAGTGCCAATAGGTTTTTGGTGATTAACTCTGAAGTAAAGGATGTTACAAACAACACAGTTATGGAAACTAGAGATGCTACATTTTTTTAAGATGTTTTCCTGTACAAGATAAGAATTTCTAAGGAAGCACAAACAAGTGAGGAACCTTCTAGCTCAACTACGATCAAAAGTTTAGAATCTCAAGAACTTAGAAGAAGCAAAAGAGCGAGAGTTGAGAAAATTTTTGGAGATGATTTCTATACTTTTCTAATAAAAGGAGATCACATAACTTATAAGGAAGCTATTATGTTTGTGGATGCACCATTCTGGAAAGAGGCTATAAATGATGAGTTTCAATCTATAATCCAAAATAATACATAGATGTTAACGGATTTGCCTGGTGGAAATAAAGCGATAGGGTGCAAGTGGGTGTTTAGGAAAAAGTTGAAACCAAATGGAAGTATTAATAAGTACAAAGCAAGATTGGTAGCTAAGGGTTTTAAAGAAAAGAAAGGGATAGACTATTTTGATACCTACTCACATGTTTCTAGGATTACCACCATAAGGACGTTGATAGATTTAGCATCTATGCATAATTTAGTGATTCATCAAATGGATGTTAAGACGGCATTTCTAAATGGAGACTTAGATGAAGAGATCTATATGGAGCAACCCTAAGGATTCATAGTTAAGGGCCAAGAACACAAGGTGTGCAAGTTGGTTAAATCTTTATATGGCCTAAAGCAAGCTCCTAAGCAATGACATGAGAAATTTGACAAGGTGATTCTAGATTATGGTTTTAAGTTTAATGGTCATGATAAATGCGTTTATTATAAAGAGAATAATGGAGAACATGTAATCTTGTGCCTATATGTTGATGAAATTTTTTTCTTCGGGACAAATTTAGAGATTGTGAATGATGTGAAGTTATATTTATCTAGGAACATGACATGAAAAATATGGGAGAAGCACATATAATCTTAGGAATGAAAATTGAGAAGACAACACAAGGAATTTCTCTAAGTCAATCTAGTACTATTGAGAAGATGTTGAAGAGGTTCAATTACCTTGAGCGTAAGCCCACACTAACACCTTATGATCCTAATGTTCATTTAAAGAAAAATCAAGGTGAAATTTTTTCTCAGTTGAAGTACTCCCAAATGATAGGTTCTTTGTTGTACATTGCAAATAAGACTAGACCACACATTGCTTATGTTGTTGGAAGATTAAGTAGGTATACACATAACCCAAGCAAGGAACATTGGAATGCTTTGGAAAGAGTTTTCAAATACCTAAGAGGAACAATGGATTATTCACAGTGCTATAAAAGGATTTCCAAACGTAGTATAGGGATATAGTGATGCAAATTGGATAACAGATAATGAAGAAGTGAAGTCTACTAGTGGTTACATTTTCCTATTAGGTGGAGCTGCAATTTCATGGGGTTCTAAGAAGCAAACAATTATTTCTAGAAATACTATGGAGTCTGAACTCATAGCTTTGGATATTACTTGCACTGAGGCTGAATGGATTAAAAGTTTATTGATGGATATGTCTCTGGTGGAGAAACCATTGCCTGCTTTATTTATTTACTGTAATTGCAAGGCTACAATAGACTTGGTGAATCAATCTCATATAAATAGGAAAATGAATAAGCACATGCATGTGAGACATAAATATGTGAAGAGCCTATTAAGTAAGAACATTGTGTCTTTGGAGTATGTGAAGTCGGAGAATAATATTGTTGACCAATTGACTAAAGGTCTTTCTAGGAGCAGAGTCCTAGAAATGTCAAGGGGGATGGGCTTAAGCCCATAAGGGAGTCACCTAGGGAGGTAACCCAACTTCTGTGATTGGCGATCCTATGAAGGAAGTTCAATGGGTAGAAACAATCCATACTGCGTGACTCATTGAGCACTGTTTATATAATGTGGAGGCATCCTAGAGATGTCCTCATGCTCATCCATATGACATCAGTGCTATATAATGTGATGTTAGGAAGGGAGTTATCCCTAAATGAGTTTCGAGGCGGGCAATCTTCTGCAGGGTGCAGGTCACATGTATTCTTGGAGAACTCACCTAAGTGAGAGATGTCGTGAGGCCGCGATTGTGAGAATTGGGCTATTCTCTAGCAACTCTCATGATAATCAAGATTAGCGCATGGCCAGAAATAGCGTTACCTCGCTTCCAAGTCTCAACCAATAATATGTGCGAGATATGTTGAAGTTTGGCCAAAGGTGCCGAGTTCAAAACTGTGTACACTCAGGTTCCTCAAATGAAAACTATCATCACTAAGTGAAGGTTCAAGCCCGGAAGGCACCTACACCTATTGCATAGTATTATGTTGCCCCTATGTATATTTTCTTTATCTTCTGCTATTTAAAAATTTTAAAACCCTTTGTGGGGGATTGTTATTATTTTGAAAGGTTTTTAAATTTTTAACGTTTTGATTTTGTTTTAATATTTTGGCTATTTTCTTTTATTTATTATGGGAGTTACAATTGTTTAAATTTTCAGTTTTTATTCATTGCCTTAATTTTTTTGGTTAAATGTATCTGAAGGTTACGAGTATTGGATGCCTATAAAAGGCCACTCCTCCTTCATATTTCAACATACCACAATCAGATTTCTCTATTCTCATACTTTCATATATTCCCTACTTTCCATATTATTTTTGGGCACGATTTTGTGGCTTGGAGATTTCTATCCGACTATGAACGTGCTCATAGCGAACCTTAAGCATGCGTATTGGGGTTGTATCTTGGAGTCTTGTAGACCGTCATTACCTGCACGTAGGGAGTTTACAAAGGATTTAGAACAGCATTTTTAATGTGCTTTCACTAAACCATACTTGCTTTCTTAATCTTAACTTTTATTTATTTATTTATTTATTTCGTTAATTTTTACTTTACTGTTAAAACTTTATTTTATATATTATTTATATCTAAAAGTTTTGAACAGCAATTTTATAGAAAGGGAAACACCACAATTTTTAAAAACAAAAAATCATTTAAGGGAAAAAATCATGGCGTCAGCTATAATTACTAGAAAAAATTGACTCCTCCGTGCATTGCTCTCATGGATTGTTTAAACCTCTAAAATCATTTTTACCAAAATCATTCTCAGAGAATGAAGAAGAAAGAAAGAGGAGAGTGAAAAGTAACAAAATGTCTCAGAAACAGAACCAACCAGTCATGGAAGAACAACATACTCAAACATAGTCTCTTATTCTAATAAGAATCTTCTGGGGGAAAATAATCATGGCGTCAGTTATAATTACTAGAAAAAATTGACTCCTCCGTGTATGCTCTCATGGATTGTTTAAACCTCTAAAATCATTTTTCCCCAAATCATTCTCAAAGAATGAAGAAGAAAGAAAGAGGAGAGTGAAAAGTTACAAAATGTCTCAGAAATAGAACTAACTAGTCATGGAAGAACAACATACTCAAACATAGTCTCTGATTCTAATAAGAATCTTATGTTAGATATATGTCTAGAAGCCAATATATAATATAATCAATATAATCAAAGAGGCATGAATGTTACTCAAAGATACATAATCTACATAAAGCAACAAGTCCATGGATAAAAATATGAAAAGAAAACAGTCAAAAGAAGTTAAATTCACGAGACCTCTCCATCATATAAGTGTCGTATCCTAAAAGGTTCCGGGTCATAGGATCACCAATTGGACAATAGTGAGCCGTAAAGACTGGTACATGTTATGTCTACTTAATCATAAGGATGACTAGTCTCAAGTTATTCATGTAGAGACATTGAGACAAGTGTGTAAGTGCTCTATAAGATGAAGTTCACTAAATGTGATCAAAGAATTCTTATATGGAAGTCTTACTCACAAGTGTCAAACAATGAATTTTAAGTAATGATAATGCACATTAGTCCTTAGACTTAAGACATCATAGTTGTCTTGTGCATGAGCTATTTGTTTTTTGAGAACACTATACAGTTGTATCAAGAGGATGTGACTTAACGATGTTTCTTAGGACACTTAGCATAGGCAATCGAATGTACAAGAAGGAATCTCTACTCTAATTAAGAAGATAAAATACTCTAAATATATGATTCGTTGAATCTTTGGCCAAAGTACAGGATGAGAATTGAAATAAGAACATTTGCAATTACATCCAAGTGAATCATATAACCTAAAGATGTCATGTTAGGGAATCGACACAAGTTAACCATATCCCAAGATACATGACAGAGAGTATTGTAATAGAGAAGGATCAAATTGCATTGTAATCACAAACTGACTAGGCTCTCAAAATGAATTCTATTTAGCTTGGGTAGCCATGACATACTGCTAGGTGTCACTTATGGTTTGCGGAAGCCTTGTGAGGACTAATAACAATTAGCCTTCGCCAATAGGGAGAATTGTATAAAGATATACAATTCACATTCAGTTTAGAAGTAACTATTCTTATGCACGGCCTCACTAATTAGAACCTTCAAGATCTCACACGGAAAAGGTATGGATCGAGAATTGAAAAGAGAATAAATGATTTTGCAGCTGGGTCAAAGTCAAAGTCAAAAGTCAAAGGTCAAATAATTGACCCAAGACTTGACATGGTCAACATAAGGTTGACTAGGACCAACACTTGTTAGACAAGATAGTGATTTAATTTATTAGGTCATTAAATCAATTAAACTAATTAGATTAGTTTAATTGATCAATTAAAATTATGGAACTTTAATTTTGGTCCTATATGACTTAAATATTTATAGAAATGGACCTCAGGGACTTAGGCATAGTGCAACACATTAAAGGATTAATGTGTTGGACCAAATGTAGCCCAAAAAGACCAAGGATAGGGAGGGTGCGGCACAAAGGGGGCTTTTGGGAACACATGTGTGACAAAATGCCTCTATATATTCATAGCCATATCACCATACTTCTTTAGGGTTTCAAGTTGGATATTTTGGAAGAAAGGAAAAACTAAAACCTCTCTTTCCCAAACCCTCTTGGTCGGCCACCATGGAGAAAAAAGGCTAGCACCTCTTTTTATTCTCTAGGTTATTCCTTATTCTCTCATTATCATTCTACCTTACTGAAAATTATAGTAGTTGCGGTTGTTGCCATTAACTTTGGCCATAGCAAAGAATATCCATGACCTATAAATGGTGAATCCCACCATGCATTCTCACCTTTGCAAAAGTCTGCATCCATTAATTAAAATATTAATATTGTTTGTGAGCCACTGCTTTAAAACATTGGCCAACTAATACCTTTAAAACAAAATGAAAATATAATGTATAATTCGATGCATAAAATAAAATTCACATTTGAATTTCCACTACAGTACAATTTGCATTATTATACTCATTTAATATCTATATAATTACAATATTATATAATCTTATATTGGGCCAATGTAATACATTAAGAATCAACAATGAGATTACAAGCCACTAATGCATAGTAACCATGGTCATTTGCCATGGCCTTAAGTACCTTTTTCTAGTAGTGGTTTGCCATGGCTTTTATTCACACTCTTAACCGCCTCTCATAACTAGGTTTTCAACCTTTGTTCTTATAAGCTTAATCAATTCCCGACCAAGTTCTCCAGAAAATAAAAATATCCACAAAAGTTGTTTTCCACCACATCATGATGTCGCCGCCGCCTTTGCACCTCTCAGCTCAAATGGCTCCGAATGGGCTTTCAAACCCAACCTCATCCTTAAAATTAAAGGGAAATAGCTCAAAATGCCACCCTTTTAATAATTTTAACTGAAAATACCACACCTCCCTAATTGTTTTGCAATTATCACCTATAAATACATACTTATTGCCCATTTATTGGCCAGATAACACTTTTGGTCAGTTTTTGGTTCTCTCTCAGCTCTCTCTTCGCTTTCTATCAACTCTATCTCACAGTTCTTTCTCTCTCTCTCTCTCTCTCTCTCTCTCTCTCTCTCTCTCTCTCTCTCTCTTTATCTAACCACGCCTCTTCTCAAGAAGAAGAAGATCAAGAACAACCTACAAAACCCACAGCTTTGCCCTCAAAACCCAGTTCTTCTTCTTCCTCTCTGTTTTCTTCTCTACCCAAATCCAAACCCCAACTTCGTCTCTCTTCGAATCCCTTCTGCAACCTAAACAAACCCAAACAAAACCATCTTTTCTGAATATGACAGCATGTCTTGGCATTAGGTGGCCATTGTTTGAGCATTTTGGTCCAATTTTGGAGGGTTTTGAAGTCTGGGTTTACATGCCCTCAAGAATAGCTTCTACAGAAAATTAATTGTTGGGAATATGTAAGTTTTGATGTTAAATTGAATTTGATTACTGAAATTGGAATTGTGATTAATTTCGTCTGTATTTTGTGTAGAAATTGAAGTATTGGGATTGATTTTGTTTGTCTGAAACAACAAATGTGTTTGTTCTTTGTCAATTGATTCTTGCATTTGGTATTGGGATTTTCTATGAACTTGTTATGATTATATCATAGTGAGATAGCATCGTTGATTTGCTATTGCAATCATATTGTGATTTTATTGCGATTGTATTGTAATGGTATTGCTTTCGTATTGCTATGGTATTGCTGTTATATTAATTTTTTTTTTGGTGTTTTATTGATATGTTACTGTAATTTAATAGGAATATATGTTGATATCATTTTTCTTATCTGCTTGTGATTTGAGTAGGAGTTGAGATTATTCTTGGCTGAAGTATTATTTACGATTTCTCTCTCTCTCTCTCTCTCTCTCTCTCTCTCTCTCTCTAACTCTACTCTTCGTATTTTTCTCAACATTTATGTGTTAATTTAATGCCTGGTATTATTTTGGAACCATAATCATTGTCAATCTCATTGTTTCTTTAAAAGATTGCTGTGAAATTGTTACTCCATTTTCTTCTTTCCTTTGTTTTAAGATATTTTTGTTTGGAAAAAAAGAACTCTATTTTTGTAATCTAAAAGACTAGGTACTCATGGTAAGTGTTTTCTGATCAACAAGATCCAGACTTTATGTATGTCAGTTTACTACTTTTGCACTTGAACTTTGGCTGTCTAAAATTTGAAAAGTCTTGTATGGCAGCAGTGTATATATGTCACACATCTTGGGTAAGCCGTATTCTTCAATTGTAATAGTTTGCTCTGTTGTACGTATTCAAACTGCCTCAAAATGTTTTCATTGGTGTCTTGAGTTCAATACCAAAAAAGTTTTTAAATGACAAGAAATTATAAAAACCTTATACATAACAAACATATAGTTGAACATAGCTAGAGCGTATATCTAGAAAGATGTCATTGTGCTTCAAATTAGCAAATTTGTGGAGTGAAAGCAGAATGGTTGACATGTATTCTTCATTTGATGAAAATAATTAATGACTTTGTATGAAAGTATACTCATTAAATATCTTAGATTCTATCAATTAATGAAATATTTGCCTTCGAGAGATTCATGTTTTTTGGTTTGTTTTATCAAGTATCTTATATTCTATAAATGAATGAAATATTTTGGTAGATTGGAGAGACTAGTCAGCTAGTGGATTTTGGATCATGACTTTTGAAGGGGGACTAGGCTTGAGCAGCTGCAAGAGTAAAAGGGATGATGCTTCATGTAAATTCGACAATTAAATAAGAGATTTTTGTTTTCAATTTGTTAATCCTTGAGATACTTGGTCATTTTTTAAAATTATGTGAAATAAAAAACTTGTATTGAATATTATTGTATAGAAGACCATGTAATTATTTTGATACCATTAAATGAAATTTAAATTCAGTTTACTTGAAAATTATGGGATCTTGAACAAGAGATGGCAGTCACGTATACGACAGTTTTGAAACATAAAAGACGACAATATAAGAATGGTTAATTTTGACGATATCCATAGTTGCTTCCACTCCATTATAATGTCATGTAGATTATAAAGTGACAATAGACATGCAATACAAAAGCAATATGAAAGCAATAAACAAGCAATAAAGCGGCAATAGACAACCAATGCCAAAGCAATAAAATGGCAATAAACAAGTACCTTATGGATGTCTTTGTATTCTCTTTCCCATATTATATAATGTTCTAATTGTTGAACAATTACAATATTCAGTTGCTACAGATAATAAATAGTACATAAAAAATAATAACCATGTATGAAAATTTCATATCATTATAATAATGACCACAAAAACAGTATGAAGTACATTACACAAATATTAGAAACATACGGCTCCACGAGAAGAATACATAATGTCTTAGATGTCCTTACTAATAATAACAAGCATAATCAATTATGTGTACAGTTTGCTGCAAGTTTGCTTAGCATTTTCATAATCGAAGCTTTGTTTTTGTCTTCAGAAGGCATCTCAAAGAACTCCTTGTCTACATATTAAATTATGCACAAAATGGTCTCCAACGCCAGTATATGACTTACACATCAATGTCTGTACAAACCAGCTAAAACACATTGTGTAACTGTTAACCTCAAATTTGTTCTTCACAGGGAAACGAGCTGGGTGCGGCTTTTCTTCTCCTTGTACAACTTGAAAAGAAAAAGAGAAAGAAATATAAATTGTCAAGACAAAACTGCAACAAATTATAATTTGATCAAATACTCACCGTCGGGAAACAATATGCTTTCAATGAATAAATAACATATTCATTTCAACCAACACTATTACATAACTCATCTCAGAAACATGATTGAGATTTGACAAACATACAGGTAGAAGATCCAATCCATTAAAACACTCACATGTAAAAAGCAAACCTACATTATACGCCAATTCAAGCTACAAAAACCCAACTTGTTGAGTACTAGTCAATAAGTTTTATAGGCAAATTGAAATAAAGTAGAAATTACTTCAACAGTAACACCTTCATTTTTTCAACCAAAGATGCTAGCTTCCTTTCAATATCAAAAAGCACATTCAATTAGTCCCAAGATGTGGGACATAGATACCTAGTCTTTTAGATTATAAAAACAGAGTTCTTTTTCTCCAAAGAAAAATATCTTAAAACGAAGGAAAGAAGAAAATGAAGTAACAATTTCACAGCAATCTTTTAAAGAAACAATGAGATTGACAATGATTATGGTTCCAAAACAATACCAAGCATTAAATTAACACATAAATGTTGAGAAAAATACGAAGAGTAGAGTTAGAGAGAGAGAGAGAGAGAGAGAGAGACCGTAAATAATACTTCAGCCAAGAATAATCTCAACTTCTACTCAAATAACAAGCAAATAAAGAAAAATGATATCAACATATATTCCTATTAAATTACAGTAACATATTAATAGAACACCAAAAAAAATCAATATAACATCAATACTATAGCGATACGAAAGCAATACCATTACAATACAACCGCAATAAAATCACAATACGATTGCAATTGCAAATCAACGATGCTACCTCACTATGATATAATCGTAACAAGTTCATAGAAAATCCCAATACCAAATGCAAGAATCAATCGACAAAGAACAAACACATTTGTTGTTTCAGACAAACAAAATCAATCCCAATACTTCAATTTCTACACAAAATACAGACGAAATCAATCACAATTCCAATTTCAGTAATCAAATTCAATTTAACATCAAAACTTACATATTCCCAACAATTAATTTTCTGGAGAAGCTGTTCTTGAAGAGGGCATGTAAACCCAGACTTCAAAACCCCCTAAAATTGGACCAAAATGCTCAAACAATGGCCACCTAATGCCAAGACATGCTGTCATATTCTGAAAAGATGGTTTTGTTTGGGTTTGTTTAGGTTGCAAAAGGGATTCGAAGAGAGACGGAGTTGGGGTTTGGATTTGGGTAGAGAAGAAAACAGAGAGGAAGAGGAAGAACTGGGTTTTGAGGGCAAAGTTGTGGGTTTTGTAGGCTATTCTTGATCTTCTTCTTCGTGAGAAGAGGCGTGGTTAGAGAGAAAGAGAGAGAGAGAGAGAGAGAGAGAGAGAGCACGTTGAGAGAGGAAGAGAGAACTGTGAGATAGAGTTGAGAGAGAGCGAAGAGAGAGCTGAGAGAGAAAACAAAAACTGACCAAAAGTGTTATCTGGCCAATAAATGGGCAACAAGTATGTATTTATAGGTGATAATTGCAAAAACAATTGGGGAGGGGTGGTATTTTCAGTTAAAATTATTAAAAGCGTGGCATTTTGAGCTATTTCCCAAAATTAAATTCCCTTCAATTTATTTATATTTAGATATTTACTTAACATATCATTTTTCTAGTCAAATTATAAAGAAATTGCTAGTAGTTTGTATTTATGTATGTTCGTGTAGGTGCATATAGATCTCGAGCCTCTACATTTACACACAAAATATTTACTAGCATTTCACAACATCTAGGCTATTCTTATAATCTAACGACTTAAGATTTGACGCATCCTTTTTAAACTTTTGACATCTATCCATTTAATTAACTCTATTAAGTTTTAATAAAAATAAAAAATAAAAACCTAGTAGCCATCCAAAAAATTTACAAAATACAGAAAAAATTCACATATACACGTATTTTTCATATATTATTGAATAAAAATAATATATATTCTAATAATGTCATTGAAGTTTTTTTTATAACACTAGTTAGTCATGTGTTTTTTAATTTATAACATGCTTCGACATGAAACTCCATGCATGTCACAAAATCTTCATCTGTTTCATAATGTACACAATTTTTAATAACCTCAGGGATGCATTTGATATATGCAAGTAGTGGCGGACCTGTGCAGGCACAAGGAGGTGCATCTGCACCTCTGGTGGCCGGAGAAGTCCATTACAAGAGCTGAAATTGCACCTCTGCTTCAGAAATGAGATGCACAGAACCTGTTCGACGAAATGCCCAAACCACCTGGGCTGGGACAGTCTTTCGTTGTGCGCTTGTTTTTTTTTAAATACAGCCTGGCCAAAACAACGTCGTTTTGGACCAAGCTTTAAAAGAGGCGCTGATGTGTTTTTATTTTTGTTTTTTTATTTTTTATAATCCTGGCCAAAACGACGTCGTTTTGGACCAGGGTTTTTTTATTAAAAAAACGTAAAAATATAAGGAAACTGCTGTGCTGCTAGGCCATTTTATTGGGCTTTTTAATTTATATTATTCCTTACTTAATTGGGTTTCCATTTTTTATAATTCCTTACTTAATTGGGTTTTAAGTGAGAGTTATCTTTATTCAATTGGGTTTTGGGAATTCCTTATTTAATTGGGTTTCTATTTTTTATAATTCCTTACTTAATTGAGTTTTAAGTGAGAGTTATCTTTATTCAATTGGGTTTTGGGAATTCCTTATTTAATTGGGATTGGAATTCTCTATATAAAGGATCAATTTATTCAATTGTGTATACATCACAAGAATCCTACATTTTTTCTTCTTCTTGAGTAATGGAACGGTACTTTCAGAGAAAGAGTATAAATCCTCCTTCAAATAATCTGAGTAGTTCAAATCCTCCCTCAAATAATCCAGCTAGTTCCAACCCTCCTTCAAATAATCCAGCTAGTTCAAATAAACCTTCAAATAATCCGCCTAGTTCACATCCTCCCTTGAATTATTCGGGTAGTCCAAAACGTTTGCAAGTCACTGAGTTGGATGAAATATTGGCTAATCTTCCTGCAGACCCTGGACTTAGACCTCCAATGAATTATTATAATCCCAATTTTCTAGAACAAATTCGAAGAGCCTATCTGCAAAGGGGTCCTGTCAGCCAAAAAGCCAAAACGACATGCCTCAAACACTTATGGGAGAGAGTAATCGACGCTTTCTTGTGAAATGGTTTGATTCATTTGTTTGGTTGGAGTATAGTAAAGAGAAAGATGCTGCATTTTGTTTTCATTGTTATCTTTTTAAATGTGACTTTGATAAACAAGGAAAGGCTAGAAGCGATGTCTTCACTGAGAAAGGGTTTAAAAATTGGAGGAAGGGACCCGAGAATTTTAGGGACCATGTTGGACAAGTTGGAAGTCTTCACAATAAAGCTACACAACATTGTACATATTTAATGAATCAGAAGCAACACATTATTGCTCCTACAATTCAAAAAGTCTTCACAATAAGTCTTCTCTAGTATATTGCTCCTACAATTCAAAAAGATCTTATCAATTCTTGTGCCGCTGAAACCATTGATGCAATTATTAGTGATATGGACGATGCATTCTTTTCTATATTGGTAGATAAATCACGTGATGTTTCAATAAGAGAGAAAATGTCAGTGGTGTTGCGTTATGTGAACAAAAAAGGGCAAGTAATTGAAAGGTTTGTGGGTGTCCAATATGCCTCTGATACAACTAGTAGCAAATTGAAAGAAGCAATTGAGCAGTTGATTTCTTCAACAAATTTGAGCATGTCCAGGCTACGAGGACAGGGGTATGATGGCGCTAGTAATATGAGAGGTGAGCTCAATGGTCTTAAAACACAGATTTTGAGAGAATATCCTCTAGCATATTATGTCCATTGTTTTGCACATCAACTACAACTAGCTCTTGTTGTCGTGGCAAAGGGAAATGAAAACATTGCTACTTTCTTCACAACGGCTAGTAGTGTCGTAAATATTATTGGAGCATCGTGTAAGCGTCGTGATGCACTTAGAGAGCAACAACAAAAAGATATTATGAAAACTCTTGAAATTGATGATCTTGAAACGGGGCGAAGGTTAAATCAAGAGACTACTCTCAAACGTCCTTGTGATACACGTTGGAACTCACATTATGATACTTTACTTAGTATTAATATTATGTTTCATCCCGTGGTGAAGGTGCTTGAATGGATTGTTGATGATGTCAACCAAGATAATTTAGGTGAAGCAAATAGGTTGTTGAAAGAAATACAAACTTTTAACTTTGTGTTTCACTTATATTTGATGAGATTTATATTGGGAATCACAAATGATTTATCAAAGGCATTACAAAAGAAAGATCAAGATATTGTGAATGCGATGATGTTGGTCCAAAGATATAAGCAAAAGCTACAATCCGTGAGGATGATGACTTTGATAATTTGCTCAGGGAAGTATCAATATTTTGTGGTAAAAATGATATTGACGTTCCTAACATGGATGATTTATTTGTACCACAAGGGAGATCAAGACGTAAAGCTCAGAAAATCACAAACCGCCAGTATTATCGTGTGGACTTATTTCTTACTATCATTGATAAGCAACTAGTGGAATTGAATAATCGCTTCACTGAGGTAAATACTGAATTGCTTCTTTGTATGGCATGTTTGAGTCCGGCTTATAATTTTGCAGCTTTTGACAAACAGAAAATACTTCATTTTGCTAAATTTTACCCTCAAGAATTTAATGACCGAGACCTCATGAAGCTTGAGACCACTTGGGCTTTAGATTGTTGATATGCAGAGCATCACAGAGTTTTCATTATGAACGGAATTATTGATCTAGCAGAAAAATTGGGTGAAATACAGAAAAGGAGTAGAATATACAACTATGTGTATTACTTCTTACATTGGCTTTAGTTTTACCCGTTGCAACTGCTTCGGTTGAGAGAGCTTTTTCAGCTATGAATATTGTGAAAACACCATTGCATAACAAAATAGGGAATCAATGGTTGAGTGATAGCTTGGTTGTTTACATTGAGAAAGATGTTTTTTCTTGTATTAGTAATGCAAATATAATGCGATGTTTTCATGATATGAAACCTCGTCGGCAACAATTGTAGGTTAATTGTAATGTTATTATTTTAATTAATTATGAATAACATTAGTATTGTTTAAATTATAAGGATGTTTAGTTGTTTTTTTGTTTTTTTTTTTTTTGGGTTTTGAGCTCTTAGCTTTTAAATATTGCACCTCCGTTGAAAAACGAGAGTGACAATAAAAATATTCTGAAAAAATTGTCGTCTGCTAAATCTTTCACTCCCCAAACTTCAAAAAATGATTTTGCCTTTCATGAATTGGAGAGCGATTAGTTAATTAAAATATTAAACCTCAATCTTTGGTCACTAATGGATAGGCAACGGTACACTTGATGTTCTAAGAATTATCCAACATTTATAATTAAGTAAACATAAAACTAGTTCGAAACGAAACTAGAAATATAATTCTTCAATTATGCCAAAGATCAAGATCTATTTGAGAAGTGAATTTTTATTGTAAATTTACTTACAAACGACGTGATTTTTTAAAATTATAAAACGATATTTTAAATTACTCTAATATACGAAGACGTGGATCAAACTCGGGTGCAAGGGGGCATATTGCGTTGGCAAAATGATATGATATTTGCAAAGCTATTTCTATAGTGGGACAATTCATCTATAAGAAAGCTACGCCGCTACAATTTGACTAGCCACTACTAGGTATCATACTCATCACAAATATGTATCATCCTTGAGTTCATATGAGTGGAACACAACAAACAATTAACTTATTAGCAATCCAACTCCTACAGGACCTCAAGCATGAATTCTGCTCGTACTTATCCGAACCTGTCAAACCAACTAACTAGTGACAAATGAGGGGAAAAGGGCAAAATGTTGGTGCTCAATGCCAGAACAACTATTCAGTCGACTTACCCAAATCCATATTAAAGCCAAAATTGTTATGACATTATTGCTCCCTAAAAAGTAGATGCAATGATATTTCTTTCCCAAGAGAAAATATGATACTTCTTGTACCGTTAGAAATCAAGTTCGTGAGAACTAAACTTTGAACATTATGACATGTTACTCTATGATAAGTTTTATAAAATTTGCTACACCTTGTTGAGAGATGAGACATTCGCACAGGGTAAAGCTATACGCGAGACTAAGGATTTAAATGTTTTGGTTGTTTTGGTTGATTTCGATTTAGCGGTAGGCTAGCATAGTAAGGTCAAAGACGGAGAGCTCATTAGGTCATCTTAATTATTTGTTTTTTTTTTATCAATTAAATTCACTCGTAGTGTTGAGTTTTGAACCTACTTCAATTTGAAATCCTGAGTCCGTCTCTGCTTGAGAGATATCGGATTGGAATTTTAAGGAGCTTGTTTCATGAATTAAGGATTTAGATATTATAGTAACAGGGGAAGACACTGTAAGAGACTTTGGATTTTGACTGTTTTGGTTTTTGGATGCTTGGTGGGGTTTATATAAGATTGAACCAACATGAGGCTATTGTTCAAATAATTGTCCATAATAAATTTGGTTGAAATTGATCTGAGTTGGTGCAAAAAGCTACCCCTAAAGTATTAAGGCCATCTCCAACCATGTTGGAGCTAAATTCAAATTTTCACCCTCCAAAATACAACTATTCATGTATTTTCATGACTCAAAATTTTTTTTCCTTCAACCTTGCAGACTCATAATTTGAGTCCACAACTTTATTAAATTATTTAAGAATGATTAACCTGTAAATTTTTTTTCTCGTTAATTTTTCTTGACATTATTTTTGTTTCAACATTCGTGATTTAATTTTCTAAACATTTTAACCTAAAAAAATTAAAATTCCAAAATATAATAGGATTTCACTTAAAAATAAAAACAAGTACAACACCATACTTATGCCCGGAATAATTCGAACCCTTCATTGAAGCTATTGCCATTTAAATCTGAATTTGAACCGTTGAATGTGAAATACAAATATAGATGTTGGAATATTTATAAATAAATAAATAAATAAATAAAAAACAGCACGGCATGTATTTGAAAATATGACCTTTGGTCAGCTTCAAAATGTCATGCGGGCCAGCTTGTTGCACAAGTTGCTGGCAGACAGCAAAATGCACATGGGGCTCATCAATTTTTGGTGTTCACGTGGGTTTCAAGCCAGAAAAAGCCGATTTCGGGCCCATAAAAAATATCAGTCCAGGCAATACTTGGGGTGGAATTCCACCTAAAATTTGAGATTTCTCAAATTTCCACCCCCCAAAATAAATGGGTTGGATAAGTTTTTTGAACTCAAAACCTATAATTTGAGTTTCCACCCATTGGGTTGGAGATGGCCTAAATGTGGGGTATTGCATTTCTGTATTTCTCTTTTTTGCTTATTTGAACATTAAATTTTCTTGCTTTTAGTCTTGAATCGAGGAGGGTGAGAGTTGGACTCTGATTCTTAAATATGGCTTCAAAATTTGATGATCTAAGTGTGGGGATGGCATGCATTAACCTTCAACAACATTGAAGGTTAAGATTACGTAGCAACAACCATCCTTGTGGTCCTGCTAGCTGCACCTGCGGAGAATGATGGTTACAATTATTAGCAGACTCCTCCTTCGTGCAAAAAGATCTAAGACAATAAATCGCAAAATACAAAAACTTTCTCTTTCCTTTTTGAAAAAAGAACCATCATTAGCCCATTCATTTTTCTAATGTAAGAATGTTTCCTAATATGAGAAAAAAAAATTGTCTCCTTTTCCCACTTGGACAAGGTGTTATGAGTAGGCTATAAAATCATGCCAAGTCTTTGAAACTCAAATAACTCAACTCTTCAACTTCCAAAGCCAAAAAAGAAAAACTCTCCTAAGTCTTCAACTTAAAGACTTAGTTAATATTACAAGACCAAAACAATGGCCTCTGACGAGATGAAGAAGATAACCCTAAAGAGCGACGATAACCAGACCTTCGAGGTGGAGGTGGCTGTGGCCATGCAGTTGCAAACCATCAAGCACATGGTGGAGGACGACTGTGCCGACGATGCGATACCTCTACCAAATGTGACTAGCAGCGCCCTAGCGAAGGTGATCGAGTACTGCAAGAAGCACCATGAAGAGGATGCCGATGTCAATAACAAAGAGAGTCTCAAGAGCTGGATGCTGAGTTAACAGCGGCGGATCCAGGAATTTTTCAACGGAGGTGCAATTTTAAAAGCTAAGAGCTCAAAACCCAAAAATAAAACAAAAAACCAAAAAAATAAAAAAAAGACAACTAAACATCCTTATAATTTAAACAATACTAATGTTATTCATAATTAATTAAAATAATAACATTACAATTAACCTACAATTGTTGCCGACGAGGTTTCATATCATGAAAACGTCGCATTATATTTGCATTACTAATACAAGAAAAAATATCTTTCTCAATGTAAACAACCAAGCTATCACTCAAGCATTGATTCCCCATTTTGTTACGCAATGGTGTTCTCACAATATTCATAGCTGAAAAAGCTCTCTCAACCGAAGCAGTTGTAACGGGTAAAACTAAAGCCAATATAAGAAGTAAATACACATAGTTGTATATTCTACTCCTTCCTGTATTCACCAATTTTTCTGCCAGATCAGTAATTCCGTTCAATGATGAAAACTCTGTGATGCTCTGCATATCAACAATATAAAGCCCAAGTTGATCTTCAAGCTTCATGAGGTCTCAGTCATTAAATTCTTGAGGGTAAAATTTAGCAAAACGAAGTATTTTCTGTTTTTGTCAAAAGCTGCAAAAGTATAAGCCGGACTCAAACATACCATACAAAGAAGCAATTCAGTATTTACCTCAGTGAAGTGATTATTCAATTCCACTAGTTGCTTATCAATGATAGTAAGAAATAAGTCCACACGATAATAATGGCGGTTTGTGATTTTCTGAGCTTTACGTCTTGATCTCCCTTGTGGTAGAAATAAATCATCCATGTTAGGAACGTCAATATCATTTTTACCACAAAATATTGATACTTCCCTGAGCAAATCATCAAAGTCATCATCCCTCACGGATTGTAGCGTTTGCTTACATCTTTGGACCAACATTATCGCATTCACAATATCTTGATCTTTCTTTTGTAATGCCTTTGACAAATCATTTGTGATTCCCAATATAAATCTCATCAAATATAAGTGAAACACAAAGTCAAAAGTTTGTATTTCTTTCAACAACCTATTTGCTTCACCTAAATTATCTTGGTTGACATCATCAATAATCCATTGAAGCACCTTCACAACGGGATGAAACATAATATTAATACTAAGTAAAGTATCATAATGTGAGTTCCAACGTGTATCACAAGGACGTTTAAGAGTAGTCTCTTGATTTAACCCTCGCCCCGTTTCAAGATCATCAATTTCAAGAGTTTCCATAATATCTTTTTGTTGTTGCTCTCTAAGTGCATCACGACTCTTACACGATGCTCCAATAATATTTACGACACTACTAGCTGTTGTGAAGAAAGTAGCAATGTTTTCATTTCCCTTTGCGACGGCTACAAGAGCTAGTTGTAGTTGATGTGCAAAACAATGGACATAATACGCTTGAGGATATTCTCTCAAAATCTGTGTTTTAAGACCATTGAGCTCACCTCTCATATTACTAGCGCCATCATACCCTTGTCCTCGTAGCCTGGACATGTTCAAATTTGTTGAAGAAATCAACTGCTCAATTGCCTCTTTCAATTTGCTACTAGTCGTATCAGAGACATATTGGACACCCACAAACCTTCCAATTACTTGCCCTTTTTTGTTCACATAACGCAACACCACTGCCATTTGCTCTCTTATTGAAACATCACGTGATTCATCTACTAATATAGAAAAGAATGCATCGTCCATATCACTAATAATTGCATCAATGGTTTCAGCGGCACAAGAATTGATAAGATCTTTTTGAATTGTAGGAGCAATATACTTGAGATTCCTTGGAGCGTTTTCAAACACAACGACACAAACTTTCTCATCATGATTGGCAAAAAATGCAAAAGTTCCACATAATTACCCTTATTGCTAGATGTTTCGCTTTCATCATGGCCACGAAAAGGAAGACCTTGTCGCAATAAATATCTAGTGCAATCAAGTGCGGCAGTTAATAAAATGCGATAATTAATACGAGCTTGGTCTGTCTGCTTGATCACAATGGTTTCAACATGTTGCTTCTGATTCATTAAATCTGTACAATGTTGTGTAGCTTTATTGTGAAGACTTCTAACTTGTCCAACATGGTCCCTAAAATTCTCGGGTCCCTTCCTCCAATTTTTAAACCCTTTCTCAATGAAGACATCGCTTCCAGCCTTTCCTTGTTTATCAAAGTCGCATTTAAAAAGATAACAATGAAGACAAAATGCAGCATCTTTCTCTTTACTATACTGCAACCAAACAAATGAATCAAACCATTTCACAAGAAAGTATCGATTACTCTCCCCCATAAGTGTTTGAGGTATGTCGTTTTGGCTGACAAGGACCCCTTTGCAGATAGGCTCTTCGAATTTGTTCTCGAAAATTGAGATTATAATAATTCATTGGAGGTCTAAGTCCAGGGTCTGCAGGAAGATTAGCCAATATTTCATCCAATTCAGTGACTTGCAAACGTTTTGGACTACCCGAATTATTCAAGGGAGGATGTGAAGTAGGCGGATTATTTGAAGGTTGATTTGAACTAGCTGGATTATTTGAAGGAGGGTTGGAACTAGCTGGATTATTTGAGGGAGGATTTGAACTACTCGGATTATTTGAAGGAGGATTTAAACTCTTTCTCTGAAAGTACCGTTCCATTACTCAAGAAGAAGAAAAAACGTAGGATTCTTGTGATGCATACACAATTGAATAAATTGGTCCTTTATATAGAGAATTCCAATCCCAATTAAATAAGGAATTCCCAAAACCCAATTGAATAAAGATAACTCTCACTTAAAACCCAATTAAGTAAGGAATTATAAAAAATGAAAACCCAATTAAGTAAGGAATAATATAAATTAAAAAGCCCAATAGAATGGCCCAGCAGCACAGCAGTTTCCTTATATTTTTACGTTTTTTTAAAAAAAAAAACCCTGGTCCAAAACGACGTCGTTTTGGCTAGGTTTTAAAAAAAAAAAAAACACATCAACTCCTCTTTTAAAGCCTAGTCCAAAACGACGTCTTTTGGCTAGGCTGTGTTAAAAAAAAAAAAAAAAAAAAAAAGCGCGCGCAGTGCACAGCGATGCAACTCTCCCAACCCAGGTGATTTGGGCATTTCGTTGAACGGGTTCTGTGCATCTCATTTATGAAGCAGAGGTGCAATTCCAGCTGTTGTAATGGACTTTTCCGGCGACCGGAGGTGCACCTGCACCTCCTTGCGCCTGCACAGGTCCGCCACTGTTTGTGAAGGTGGACTTGAGCAAGCTATTTGACCTAATCTTGGCTGCAAACTATTTGGACATCAAGAGCCTATTGGATTTGACTTGCCAGACTGTGGCGGACATGATCAAGGACAAGACACCTGAAGAGATCCGTGTGATCTTCAACATCGAGAATGATTTTACGCCTGAGGAAGAAAAGGAGATTCGTAAGGAAAATGAGTGGGCATTCGAGTGAGAGAGTTAGACAACCCTTACATGCCTATTATTATTAGATAATTGTACTTTTTGTCTAGTCTGGACTATTATGTTGCTTCTAGTTATAATTCAACTGGGTTTTATTTATTTATTTAAGTTTTTTGTTAGGATGATTGCTTACATGTAACTAAGATTTCTGCAAAACCTCTTTTCTCAAATATGTCTAATGATACAAGAGTTATGTCTCCCTTCTTCTTTTTTCTCGATAAATTCTTAACATATCACAGATCTTAGAAATTAATCATATAATAATTAACTTTTTTTTTTTTTGCTTGAGGAGAATTAATGTTGTAAAATATAAGGGTGAGCTGTGGGTAGCTCTTATCCTATGCCAACATTGTACGTATGAGGTACGGTTGCTGAGCTGTTGTTTGAGCAGCAAGGGTGCCTTGAGTGATTGTAGAAGATCCATGGGTGTGCTGAGCATTTCTGTTAGTGCAAGAAGAATGGGTGTGTGAAGGAAACACAATCAGCACATACAAAATTTAAATAAAATAAAAAAAAAAGGGAAAATTGTCATCCTAGTTTGTAAACCAATTCATACCTGCTCACAAAGATGACCTAGTCAGTCTGCCCAATTCTAATCTTCCATCATCACCACGCATGACCACAGCTGTTCCAAGTTCCAACAATCTTCAAAATTGCTCGGCATTTTACACATTGAACCTTTTTTTTTTTTTCTTAACATGACTCTCTCAAGTCTCAACATACATCCATTCTTTTTGGCTTGTTTCCCTTCAGCCTCCCCATCGAATTTGTTTGCCCTGCCATTTCTAATGGCCAATGGTCGGCCCCAACCAAAGTCGTTCTCATAAATGACTTCAGTTTGCGGATGGCTGATGGTTTGAAGAGGAAAACTCGATATCTCAAGACTTCGTTGCTAGTCAAACTTGAGATATCGAGTTTTCCACTTCAACCCATCATCCATTCGCAAACTCGCCAATGCAATGTGGGACGTCGTTGTTTACTGGCGAAACGACTCGAAAAACCCGCATTGGATATAATCGCAGCGTACAGAATGCTTGAGGGATTTTGGAATGGAGTTTACACTCTGTTTGAATGAGGGACTTAGAGATGGGATTTGGGGAATGTGGCACTTGAAAGTTCCATATGAAAGAGGATTTCAGAAATTCTGTGCAACTTGAAAGAGGAACTTTGGGAGGCTAAAGTCCCATGAGTAAGTAACACCTCAATAGGCGTTACTTCGCAAAGACCTTTACGCGAGTGAGATTTCTGTAATGCAAAGATGAAGAAGAAGAAGAGAAGGAAAAATAACAGACGACGGATTTTTTTAAAAAAAAAAAGAAGACGACGAAGATTTTGGTGGAAGGTTTTGGATACTTGGTGGGGGGTTTTATATAAGATTGAGTACTCTTACACCATGATCCCTCCGGGTATATATAAGTCAGCATGCTGCAGCAACTGATGAGCCAATAAGAACCAATCCTGGTGTTCCGCTGCAATATTAATGCTGGCAGTAGTGGTAGGTAGACCACACTGAGACTGAAAACCATTCATGGTGCATGCGTGCTCCATAATTCTATTCAGTTCTTCTTTTCAGCTTCCTCCATCAAGGATTGTAGTGATGGATAGAAGAACACTTGTGTTTTTCAAACATCCACACAACCAATTACAACCAAAAAATTTCAAATATCCACTCCACATCACCAATGATGATAACAGAAACAGAAAGCTTAGATGGGATGGTGTATAAGTTTTGCGTGTCTTGAAGCCAACAAAATTGAAAGCTTCGTGTAACCCAGCAAAGCAATTACATATTAATGCTGGTTGCAATAGCAGTAGCAGTAGGTGAGTCACGCAAAGAGTGAAGAAAAGGAAACCAAAGAGCAACTGGACGTGGGTTGGGTTTAGGTGGAAGGGGGAAAGAGCAAGGCAGGGGTGGTATAGAAAATATTAGAATTCTTAGATAGTTGTTTTTTTGGGTTGGGTCCATGCGGTGGATGTGTGGCTTCCACGTCAGTATGCAAATAGGGTCTTACGCTTGCCACACCACCAATTTAACAGAAAATAAAACATCACCAGACGAGACCTAAATCTCGTTCTTGTTAAATTGCTTGTTCAAACACACCATAAGCGGAACCAAAAAAGAAATCAATAGCTTTTGTCTCTTAATCATGATTTACAGGACCATAAACTTTAGTCATTGCCTCTTTTTTCCCCCCTCCTATCTTGATCTGAATATAGGAATCCATTAACAGGAGCACCAGAGTGCTCAGCCCAAGCAACCAATACACCAACAGCAGGTTACATTGTTAGAACTTCCCAAATTGCCTAATTTCATAGTTGTAAAACGAACATTTAAATACTTCCGAAACTGCGACTGAATTCTGTCACTCTGATTTTGCAACATATGATTCAAGTTTGTGCAGCCAGTCCGCATATTGGGCTTGCTCCTTTTTGTGAAGGTGGTGGAGGAGGAAGTTGGTCAGGCTTTCTCCAATACCCTTGGATACTAGATATTTCTTAAGCTCAACTTGTAATTTCTTGTCCAAATCGCTGCCAAAGATACAGACAAAAAACAATAAAGACTAGAATAAGAAAATAAATCTAAGAATAAAAAAAAGAAGAGAGTTTCACTATTCAAAGACAAGAAGCCAAACACATAGTTAGGCAAGTAAACACAGTATTTATATGCAACAATAATAGGATGGATGACATTCAGAAAGCAACTAAAGTAGGGTAATACCACAAAAGAAATTATAAAATTAAGCATGGAAAAGATAGTCCAGATTAAGTAGAAAGCAGAGCAATGCAAGATGGATAAGCAAGCCAAAATAGGTTGGTTTTCAGGTACAATCTGAAATAAAGAAACAGCACTTCATTCAGATATAAAGAAGTGTACAATCTGATATTACAACAATTTGGAGATGCTAAGTTTGTCTGCTGACAACCAAAGCTAAGCAGTTAGCAAGACAATTGAAGGAAGAAACTGATACACACAAAGATGACCAAAATCGAACTCTATCACACAAATCTCCCTCCCTCTCCCCTAATGATGTCCAAAATTCTTCTATTTCGTTCTACTCTTACCATCCAATACACAGCCATCACACCACTCCTTAACACCACACCATTTTTCCCTCCGCCAAAGCCTTGGGGTGCTGCTGCTGGTTCTCAACTCCACCATAAAAGAAGTTTGACAACATTGAAAGTAGGGCTGACATTATGTCATCTGGTAGAAATACCCTAAGCATTTCAGCTAATCTTCTTCTATATTTGGCTAATCTACTTTATATTTAGCATGGCCAATCTTCCTAGAGTCTAGCTTATGATAAACTAACTTCGCAAATCACTTTCCTTACATGCACCAAAACTTTATCAACTTTCGGTAAATTCCTTGAAGAGGCATTGTTGGTTTGCATTCAGTCTGTACTTAGGAGCATGATCTCATCATAAATAGGCCTTACATGATCAGCATAGGCAGCTCCATCTTCACTAACTCGTGAATACAGCATATTGTAGCTTCTCTACACGAGCAACCTCAAAAGGAGTCCTCTTAGCAGTGATACTGCCTTTCGAAGTTCAAGAACAAAGTCTATGCTAAGATGAAGCCAAGGTGTGGGACTGGAGTGTACAACCCGTATTTTGTAAGGACATGCTATTACACACAGCATCTCTTCACCAAGCTTCCCAATTCTCAGTTCTTTGGCCAATAATATCGATCCATCACTAGCCAAAGTCTTAACTTCTGACTAACTCTCTAATAATTTGTTCTTACAAAGAACTCTCTAGCATACAAAGTTGGTTACTATTGAATAAGAAACCATCAAGCAAAATTCAAGCAAAAATTCAGAAAGAAAAAAAAAAGATTAATTAATGTAATTGTGGGGACTTCTCACAGTACCTTAACAGCATATTCAATTAGGGTTTTATGCCTTCTGGTGCAGTCTAGCTACAAAGGATGCCCTATCAAACAAATAGATGAAAATGTTCTAGTAGTCTCTGGGAAGTACCCCAAAAAGATTTAGTGCAGCAACAATCAGATTCACTTTTGCTCGATCAATAATCCACTAAGTATATGGTTCTGATTTCAGCGTTCCTCCAAAGTCATATTCCCAATAATAGCAAAAGTTCATATTTCTGATTTGTTACAACACAATTGAAGGAAGAATATAGATAAGATCAATTTCATTCCCTTGGGATAATTCTAAAATACATTAACTCGTTTTGAAGGAAAAAGAAAAAAATTCTAAATAACATAACCTGCTCATGGAATAAAAAAGAGGGGAGAGGCCCAAGGTATAAATTCATCATGGTTATTCAAAATTTACTCTGCCTAGATAGAAAACTCCACGGTTTCGGGGGACTATACCACATAAAAACGGAGGGGACTGAAACAATGAAAGAACCACCCCTTCAGATATTACAGTGCTTTTGCTGTGTCTGTCCTGTTTATGTTCTATAGAAAGAAAGTGAAAATAATTGACAACAAGCAAACGTTTCTTTTCAACCAAAGTCCCAAAGGTAATGATCATAACAGAAACAGAAAGCTTATCTTCAGATGGTGTATAAGTTGATATAAAGTAAATGCATATCTGAATCTGACTAACCTGAATGGGGGGTTATAGACTGAAGGGCCAAAACCAACAGACGGTTGAAAACAATAGGCATTATGGATTTTAAACCCAGACCCAATACCATCTTTCTCATAAACACTGCAATCAAACTGCAGCATTGAGCTCAAACCAGGCTTCTTCAAACACACCTTCATCAAAACATCCCTTGGGTAAAGACATTCCACTCCCTCCAAGCCATCAGGACTAAAAGGACCCAACAAAGCTGAAACAGCAACCTCCTCACCACTCTCATACTTCCTCCTCAAAACCAAATCTTGGGACTGTGGCAAATCGCAATCCACCACAAACTCACCCATTGAAGAGCTTCGGCTTACCTGTATCATCAATAACTTAACCAATATTCGTCTACCCACAAGCTAATTTCTCAAAAAACAACAGAAACAAAAGCGAGAGAGAGAGAGAGAGAGAGAGAGAGAGAGAGAGAGAGAGAACCTCAGGGGGGTTACAGGAAAGCTCATGCTGAATCTCAGACTGCAAAACCTTGAGCAAGTTGAGATCTTTGAGAGCTTTGCCACCCTGGCGTAATGCAGCGTTCGCCTTCGACATTCTATATGGCAGTGGCATGTCACAGTCTCACCTCAGAAACAAGAATGCAACATCAAAATCTGTACAATAGACTTGTGGGAATTCTTGGAAACCTTGCTTGGTCTTTTTGGGCTTTTGCTCTTCTGGACCAGAGATGAGGCGGCCAAGCCCTAAATCGTATATGAATATTAAATTTATTTGGATAATAATATCTCTAAGTTTTATATTATAACTAACCAATAAGGTTTTCCTTTATTTCTTTTATTTCTTTTATATTTTCGTTGTGTGCATATAAATTTGGCTTAAATGTTAAAATGGTCCCTGTATTTTATCTCATAGGCCAATTTAGTCCATGTGTTATTAATTTGGCCAATTTGGTCCTTGTGTTTGTATATGTTAGTCAATGTGATCCATTCCTTTAAAAATATATAATTAATTATAACAAAAACTGTAATCTATATATATAAAGCAAAAGGCAGAGAATGGTGAAACATTCATAATACCATAAAATGCCCTTGGTTAATTCAAACATTAAGAATTAAAATTATTAATTAAATGAGGATAATATGGTAAATTTATACCTTTTCATATTAAAAAAAATTAAAATTAAAAGAAAAATCAGATAATGAATCCTATTTTTATGGAACACAACTACCCATTATCTTTTTTAAATCTAAAATAAATTTTAATTTAAAAAGCCTCTCGCAGGCGCGGAAGCGCGTGCAGAGAGGCTAGTTGATTATAAAATTTTAAATTCAAACTGAAAATGGAATACATTTCTTTTAAATTTCACCTTTCCCAATTTCGCGCACACCCCTCAACCACCTCCCAAACCCAGCCACCCTCACCACCACCACTCCAACCCCAAAACCATAGCCACCCTCACTACCATTCCAACCCCACCTAAACTACAACAACTCTCTCTCTCTCTCTCTCTCTCTCTGTGACAAATCATGAAGATCATCATAGCCGGTCACCGTAAGCTTGACGGCTCTACCGCCAATTGATCATCTTGGCTGCAGCAAAAGTCGATGACATTCAGACCAATAGATCGGAGAGGAGAGAGAGATGAAGGATAAAGTATGAGAAAACCTTAAACATAAGATAGAAGAAAATTTGCAGCAAGAAAAGAGTAGGCATCAATTCTACTAAGAACCCTTTTTTTTTCCTACAGGAATCGAGACCATTGGAGGTTGAGGTTGTGTGGGTTTTAATCATTTTAGCATTATTATTATTTGAGTTTAAATCTTTATAATTAATTACAAAATTTTAAATTAATTTTAAATGTTCTTTTTTTAGGTTTTAACATAATTTTGACGGAAATTATCAAATTTATTAATAGATACAAACACAGGGACTAAATTGGCCAAATTAATAACACAAGGATTAAATTGGCCGATAAGGTAAAACACAGGGACCATTTCAACATTTAAGCCAATAAATTTTTGGTTGGAATAGATTTTAATTTTTAAATCAGGTATATATAATTTATTTTGAGCGGGAATAATCTTTGGTAAACTATTCGAGAAAAATGTGATTATCGTTATTTTTGTTTAATGGACATTTTTGTCATAATTATTTTTTGTGAATTCTGTGACATCATAAGTTAGGGCATAAATGTACGATAGTAGTGATAAAAATGAGAGGAATTAAACGACACATTATTCTAGCCAATTGGCCTTATTTGCATCTGCACGAGAGTGATTTTTCTATATGTTCCTATTATTTTCTTTAATAGTGTGTCAATTGACATGTTTTGTCTTTATTTTGTTCTTTTTAAAATTTTATTTTATTTATACAAGAGATATTAGGGGCTCGGGCAAGGGTTTTGAATGTTTCACCCTTCTATTGAGGACGCCCTTTAGGGTACATTATAATTTTTTTATCCAATGATCCAAATCATCTATTTTTAAGGTCTTCATTCATAGATTATCTTTACAAAAAATTAGACAAATCGAAAACCGTTTAGACATCTAATTCTGTCCTACAAAATCATTGAACACAGTGCTTCAAGAAAGTACTAAAATTTCAATAATTTAATTGAGATATCCAATGATATCATATTCAAGTGATTTTTTGCAGAGATGATCTTCGAATGAATATCTATAAAATAGACTTTTGGATTAGTGAAATACAATGCAGAGTAGGCCATACAAAAATGTCCCTCAAATAACCTTTATTTGAGAGATCCCACCATGAAAGCTCCCTATATATATAAAATAAATGTCCTCATTTTTTTTCATATATTTTTTAATAAAAATAATTCGTTAATTTACTATATTATCTATATATATGAAGCAAAATGCAGAGAATGGTAAAATATTCATAATACCATAAAATGTCCTTGATTAATCCAAACATTAAGAATTAAAATTATTAATTAAATGAGGATAATATAGTAAATTCACACTTTTTCATATTAAAAAAATTAAAATGAAAAGAAAAATGAGATAATAAATCCTATTTTTATGGAACACAACTACCCATTATATTTTTCAAAAGAGAGGCGAGTGTACTTTTAAAAGAGAAGTGTATACATGACCAAAGGGGCAATATTTGATTCTACACAATAATGTTTGGATTTGGAGCATTACTAGTTCTTATTAATGAATGATTTTATTTTTAATATTTTATTAATATTTTGTTTTGTTTTGAATAATGAAAGTTTCACCTTTTAACAAAATTTTAGGCAGGGACAAGAAAGAGTTGCGAGACAAGCGTAGTTCTGCAGCGGTCTGCTGTTTAGCAATAACAATACAATGGACGTTTAAATTGTGTTAGGGCTTTGCAAAGGCTCTTAAACCCTTTCCCTCTCTTGGACAGCCATGGCCACCGACCCAAACATGAGTAGCTGGACCGATCTGCTCCACTCCTCCACCAAGCTTCTCGAACAAGCCGCTCCTTCCGCGCAGTTCCCTCCTCTACAGGTTCAGCTTATCTCTCTTTACTTTCTTTCCGTTTGGTTCTCGAGAAAACGAAGGAAATTTGACATCTTCCCGAGAAACTTCTAGTGTTAGGGTTTCACTGACATTCGAGAAAGAATTTGATCAACTTAGGCATAGTCTAATTCACCATTTAGGTTTTTGTTATCTTTCTGTAATGACTGTGTTTGCTTTAGTTTTCCAAGAAAATTCGGGAAAAGAAAATAAAAGTTTCATTTCTAGTGTTTGATTTTCGTCATTTTGAATTCTTTAAAAATTAAAAGGCAAGCTCACATTAGCTGCACTCTCGCTAACAATGTGTGTGGTTGCTAAAAGAATGAAGGATAAAGGAAAAGTTAGACATCTGAATGTTGGATGATTCAATACCCAGATTTTGGGACACATTATTCTGCACCCTGAGGGTCCACCGCTGAAGCAATTAGATGCCATTTGATTAAGAAGTATACAAAATCAAGTCCTAATATTAGTCTTTAGGTTCATATAATATTATTTCTGTTCCACTGACTGTAATGCACATATTTTGGTGTGTTTATTCGCCTTCCATTCCACTGATGCTCTGCTGGGTTGCTGAAAAGATGTTTAGATAAGATTTTGCATCAAAACCCTAGACTTGTGCCTTTTCCTTTTGTATTTGGAATTTTTGGACTGGTGGTGTCTAGTTGAGACAAAAAGGAGATCAACTGCGGAAATTTAATTTTTCTGGTTATATATTATGAGACCAAAAAGAGATCAACTTTTCTATGGATCCAGGTATCTAGTTTTCAGGACTCTGAATTCATATTTCTATCTGTTTCAGAGAAATTTGGATCAGTTAGAAACATTATCGAAGAAACTCAAGGCGAAAACTTTACGAACTGAGACTCCTCAACAATCCATTGCTGCCACGAGGTATTTGAATGATTACTGTCTCAAAAGATATTTTATTGCTCAAATTCACTTTACTTTATGTTAATAAAGTTCTTTTCCTAAAACAAGTCACTTTAATTCAGTCTACTCGCTCTTAAAACATAAAAAAGTGAATTGAAACATGGATTTGCAGATAAGTTTGAGGGTATATATCAAGTTCTGTTCTGCGTTCTGTGTCGTGTGCTTAACCTTTTAGATGGTACGTTCTGTTCAACTATATCCTGTTGATATTTTACAGGCTTCTTGCACGTGAGGGACTAAATGCGGAGCAGCTTGCACGTGACCTTAAGTCCTTTGAATTGAAGGTAATTATACTTATACATTGTACTGTGTATCTGCCTCCTTGGCATTGTTAACCGTGCCAAAACATTTGATGAGTCAATTTGGATACTTCATATTTGCCTTTGCTTCAATAAATTTCCTTTCTTCTCAAAAAAAAAAAAAAAAAAAAAAAAAGGATACTTCATATTAAAATTTTGTGCGTTTCACAAACAATGTAAAAGTAAAATTAATATTTAGAGGAATCTCCTTATATAAAGACAAGCAAAATGCGATTATTCTTTAATTCCAAAATTTTATTTGTAAGTCATGGTTCTCTTTATTCTCAGTTCAGCTCAATCAAGGAACCATTTGTTCAAATTTAACTGTACTTGCTTTGAGTTATTTTCTTAGGTCAATGGCTGCGTTATGTCTCCTGCTACCTATTCACTTCTTTTGCTGCGCTTAGACATCTAGAGAACAATTGTGTCATAATCTTCTAGGTTCAGAAATGCTTTTACTCATTCTTGACCTTCTTATACTAATTAGTTTGGTGATTTTCCCTTTTCTTTCATCGTTCAAAGACAACATTTGAAGATGTTTTTCCGTCTGAAGCTACAACTGTCGAAGAGTATCTGCAGCAGGTAGATTTAACTCTATTCACTAATGATCTGATTAGTTTAGTATATGTTCTTTTCATTACTCTTAACATTCGGTACTCTTGCTAAAACATGATTTTATTTGATTGTTGGCTTTAAATTGTGTGGAATAACATGATGGAACTAATGAATTAGCCATTAGAAACTATGTATTTATTTTGAAAGAATTTTTGTTGTTGAAAATTTGGCTAATAATATAGGAATTACAAGATGCAACTCCAACATATCTTATAATGCTTGTTGCCAGTTGATTGTTCTTTTTCTTCCTTGCATGTTCACATCAGTATGACATATTGGTTAATAGTTCAATGATATTCCCCTGATACCAGCATTTTTATCCTTGCTTGTAATGATTCAGTGGCATCTCGGTTAATTACTGCTGCTTCATGTGTAATTACGTATCTTTCACTGTTCACAGCCAATGGAAACTATTAAGAGAACGATCATAAGTAGTTGTGCTTGCGTTGTTTTTATTTTTTCTTCTCTGGGTGATGCAAAATTATGCAAGGTTTTACTTCCATGTGGATTTATGTTCTCAACATTATCTAATTATATTTCTCCCTCCAAAGTCAAAACTACATCTACATTTGTCTTTATGTACTCTCCAATAAAAGATGCATCTATTTGGTTTATTTTTTTCCGAATATTTGTCTTAAAGGCGTCTAACGTTCCCTGATAGAGTAGTGTTTCATGATTTTTTATTTATGAATTTTCTCCTTATGGCTCACATATGAATTTATGCATTTATTGCGATGTCAGAGTACAGCTTATAAAATGTGATCAAATCATTTAATATGGCCTTACATATCGGCCTTATTTTGCTTACCTTAAAATGCTTTTAGAGACATGCTTTTAATTTCTCTTCAAATGAATGAGCAATATTATCTAATATGGTTGCACATTTTTTTTTCTTATGCATAGCTTAAAATGCCTTTATTCACTTTTCAGAGGCAATGCTTATTCTCCTTTCTGAGAGATTGATAGTGGTACCTTGATCATAATGTGTATAATTTTTTTTTCTCATTAGGTCCATCAAATGACAATGGTCTCAGCTCTTCAAGAAGCTCAGAAGGATAACCTTAGAAGTTTTAATGATTACATGTTAAAAGTTTTGGAGGTTAGTGTACCCCAATGGATACCAGTATCACTGGATTTTCCCTTGTTTAAGTTCTGACTATTCTTTTTATGTTTGCCCATTCACACCTAATGGAATTGTTAAGATTCCATTCTTTTGTTGTTTTTTTGTATAGTTGGATGAAATAATGAATGATTGCAAGCTGTAGTATCAAGGATTAGTTCTGTGACAGGAAAAATAAAATTCTACTTAGAGAAGGAAAAAAGAATTGACATGAAAGTGTTTTAAATCAGTGAGATGCTTATTTTTGCTCATTGGTCAATGTTGGTTATCAGCAGAATTTGATATTTTGCAGGAGGATTGGCAGAAAGAAAAACGTGATTTCCTTCAAAGCCTAAGTCAGATTTCAACGTTACCCAGGACTAACACGACCTATACTAGCAGCGCTGGTAGTCGTTCTGGTCAAATAGCGTCCATAACTTCTAGCCCTCAAGTTTCATCTACTCCATCTAGTATGGAGCTTGTACCTTTAGCTAGCAAGCCCATCCCTGAGAAGAAAACATCTGTCTATGCAGAAGTTGTTAAAAATCTGAATAATGCAAGGCAGCGTGGATTACCGTTTAAAGTAAGTTTTCTTTTTTAATGTATAATTCTTTTAGGCTTCAAATTCTTACTCTATCTGTCTATCATATTGTGAGGAATCTGAGATTACGAGATTGAGTGTATTTGAATTACAAAATTACAATGAACCTCAATATGCTGTCAACGTGGCAGTTATATGAGTCCAACTTGAGTGCTTCATGATACTGTCCTTTCAGTTTGGTGGCCTTGGCCTTTTACAATATATATTTTTGTTGTTGGCAATAACCATCCTGTCTAAATGTGGATGTTACTAGATAGTGAGCTCTGCTATATTTATCAAAGGATTGCTATATATTTTTTTATTTTTTATCTTTTACTTTCACTAGCCTGCTTCAGCTTTCAAGGGTGCTTATGAGAGTTTAGGCCTTGATGCATCTGGTGGAAAATCAGTTAACATGCAGAAGATATGGCACCTTCTTCAGGTACACTTCTAGACGTGTGCTTCGTTAATCAGGTGTATGTTAGTATGCACATCTTTTTGCAGTTTGCCACTATTATATGCATTAAATTATCAATGGTTGACGATCTTCTCATTATGTTGACAGACATTAATGGGCGAAGATATAACCAGACAACGGGGTGCTTCAAAACGGATGTCATTAGTTATTGGGGCAAGGCGCCACCTGGAATGGGGGCATGAAAAGTACGTCATGGATACAATCCAAAGTCATCCTGCGCAGGTACTAGATTTGTTTTGTATGTTGGTTGCTAAACAGATTTGTTAAATATGTTTGTTCACAATGGTTACGTGCTATGCTTATCAACCCATTTGGTTAATTTTCTTGGACTTCTAATGGTTTGCCATTACAATTTTACTTCTGCAAGAAGCTTTTTCTTTATATCGTGTGTAATTTATTTCACTTTTCATCACAACAATCACAATTCATGGTCACCTCTTGATCTCATTGCAGGCAGCCCTCGGAGGAGTTGTTGGAAATTTACAAAGAATTCGTGCCTTTCTTCGGGTTTGTAATCATTGTTTTTTCTTTAAACTGTGAGATCTTGCATGTTGTTACATGTTATAATACTATCCTTCAGGATCTTTTATCATGCAATTTTGTATTCTTTTGTTTCTCCGCAGATTCGTTTAAGAGATTATGGAGTTCTAGATTTTGATGCAGGTGATGCTCGTAGGCAGCCTCCTGTTGATACCACTTGGCAGCAGGTCTTCTGTTTTTCACTTTTGCATTTCTGAAGTTACAATTTCACTCCTTGTTTACCTTTTTCTTTTTACTACATATCCTAATATATGAAGTTGAATTTTAATATAATTAATATATTCAGCTTACAAGTTTTAATACTCGCACATTTTCACAAATTTCAATCGTTCCTTAGATCAAATTTTAAGTATGTCATTTGTGTCAGAGAAAGGGGATGACTTTATTGTGTGAAAAACTATTTGAAGAATAAGGAAATTTCGAAAGCAAAATGCTTGTAATACATAATTTTTGCATGCTTGTCACTAAGTTCTATTTGTATGTGGCAGATCTACTTTTGCTTGAGAACTGGGTGTTATGATGAAGCAAGAGCTGTTGCTCTGTCATCTCGCACGTCAAACCAGTTTGCTCCTCTGGTAAAGACTTTTTTATATTCATTTAAATTTATAGCACATGCCGGCTTATTCATTACTTCATTTTTGGACAGCTTACTGAGTGGATTAATACTGGAGGTATGGTGCCTGCGGAGATTGCAGCTGCTGCATCAGAAGAATGTGAAAAAATGTTAAGAACGGGTGATCGTGTGGGCCGAGCTGCATATGACAAGAAAAAGTTGTTACTATATGCTCTCATATCTGGTTCTCGTAGGCAAATCGACCGCCTACTAAGAGATCTACCAACTCTTTTTAACACCATAGAGGATTTCTTGTGGTTCAAATTGTCAGCTGTAAGAGACTGCCCTGGTGGAGCTGCACCCATTGTCATGAATGAGAGCTTGGTACCATACACTTTGGATGATTTGCAGATTTACTTGAACAAATTTGACCCCTCATACTATACAAAAAATGGAAAGGACCCTCTGGTGTACCCATATGTTTTGCTTTTAAGCATTCAGTTGATACCAGGTGTGGTATACTTGTCCAAGGAAACTGGAGATGAAGGATATAACATTGATGCTGCCCACATATCAATTGTGCTAGCAGACCATGGGGTCCTTTCTGAAGGAGCTGGGGCTGGACAGAAAATGGGCGTGATGGATGCTTACGCAGAGGCATCTAGCATAATCAGGCAGTATGGGTCTGTGTATTTACGTCTTGGTAATCTTCAGATGGCATTAGAATATTATGCACAAGCTGCTGCTGCAGTCGGTGGTGGGCAGTTGTCATGGTCTGGAAGAGGTAATGTGGATCAACAAAGGCAGAGAAATTTGATGCTGAAGCAGCTCCTTACAGAACTGTTGTTACGGGATGGGGGCATCTATCTTTTACTTGGTTCAAGAGGTGCCGGAGAAGAAGGTGAATTGGGGCGATTTTTGACTGATGTAAAAGAGAGACAACAATTTCTGCTTGAAGCTGCTCACCAATGTCAGGAAGCTGGATTGTATGAAAAGGTAATATATCTTCCCTGCTTTCCATGCTTCTTGTTATGGAGAAGTTGCAAGTAGTACTTATCCTCTTTCCTCTGTTTGGGCTAATTTTTTTATTTTATTTTTATTAATGTAAGTTTTCCTTCTGATTCCCATCTTAGTTGCTGTTTGGCGGTTCAAAGGGAAAATAATAATTATTCTTTTGTTAAATTCTTTTTTTTTTTTTTGGCCTTGTTGATGGGTTTACCCTTTTCCTTCTAGTACTACTTGGGTGGTGGGTCTTGTTTGAGCCAAAATTGGACTCCAATGTGAACCATTTTTCTTTTATTTTGGGTATAATGAAGTATTTACTATGTAGTGAAAGCCCTATAAATTACCTCATGCAGCTGATTCCGATTAGTTTTAGGATAGGGGTTTTGATTTGAGTTGAGTATTCTAACCCTCAATAGTTTGCAATTTTCTTCTGGTTCTGATTTTGATGTTTCTTGGATTGTTCCCCCCATCTTCTTGCTCTCAACTTTTTGGGGAAGTGCTTTATTATTCCAACAAAAAAACCAGATAAATGTTTTTAATCTTGATTCTGCCCTCTTCAGATGTTGTTCTTCCTTATTTAATATGTCGTTTCTTTCTTTAAAAAAAAAAATGCACATATATATATTTGATGCTATAACCACTTATTTTTGCTCTTTTCTGTAATCTTGTGTTCTCCCCCCACTCTCCTTTGTCCATTCAGTCTATAGAAATTCAGAAACGAATAGGGGCATTCTCGATGGCATTGGATACGATTAACAAGTGCCTTTCTGAAGCTATTTGTGCCCTCTCACGTGGTAGATTGGATGGTGAGAGTCGAACTGCTGGTCTCATTCACTCTGGAAATGAGATCTTGGAGATGCACAAATATTATCCTGAAATCAGGTCATTTTGACACTCAACAGCTTATGTGTACTTTTTTTCCCTCTAAATTTGAGTTAGTTTGAATGATGTTTCTGTTTACAATGGTGCCTAATTCTGAGGGATGCTCTCACAATTGGTATTGAATTCTATGCTGTTTAGATTGAGTCTCCCAACGATATGATTAGGATGTGTAAATCAGATTTCAAGAACTACAAACATACGCATGAAATAAAACATATTTTCCTCTGGCATTCATATGGTTTGGCAATTGATTCACCATAAATGTGACTTGTGCCAATTAGTTGTCCACCATAAACATGTCGTATTTTTCTGGATGCTGAAGTGTATACAAGAGTCGTGTTTATTTTTCTAAAGAATATACATTGGGTAACTGTATTTTCGGGATGGTTTTTTTTTTCTTTCTTTCAATTCTTACTAACTCTTTTTTTCTCATTATTAATGAAATTTTCACTTTTTATGCAATTTCTCTGACGTAACAGTCATTTGAACGTACTGTGCAGTCCTCAAGAGAGGGAAAGTGTTTCAGAGCAGCATATTGTGTTAAGACAACTTGAGGCCGTACTGTCAATCCATAAATTGGCAAGAGGAGGCCATTATGCTGATGCTTTGAGGGAGGTTGCCAGACTTCCATTTCTTCCATTAGATCCTCGGACACCAGATGCTACCACTGATGTGTTCCAGAATTTATCTCCTCATGTCCAAGCCTGTGTTCCGGACCTCCTGAAGGTTGCGCTCACTTGTCTGGACAACATGGTGGATTCTGATGGATCGCTTCGCGCCTTGAGGGCTAAGGTATGCTTTGACCAATAGTTTCATGTTTTACTGTTGGGTGAACATTAACTTTGGATACTAAAAAAAGTTAGATGGATTGGAAGTTGATTTACTGTTTTCTGCTTCATGATTGACCGCGTCCTTTGGGTTTTGCAGATTGCTAGCTTCATTGCAAATAATTCCAGTAGGAATTGGCCTCGCGATTTGTATGAGAAAGTTGCCCGGAGCTTTTAAAGCGGACAAACTACGGTAGGTCAAGATGCCCGTATGGTTTGGTTGATATTACCATGCATGTAACCAACTGTAAAATACAATTTAAAGTAGCAGTAGTACTTTGATGCACAGTTGTTAATTGGATATTAGCAATTTCCTGGTTTTGAATTCAACTAGGCAAGCTGAAGTGAGTTGTGGTCGGATTTCTCCGGCGACATATGAGCATCAAAATCACCCGCATTACATATTTACCGCAATGTTTGTGTGTGATTTTAAATATTTTATAATGAGAGAGGTAAGTTATTCTGAACTCCGATGTTTGAGTGTAATGGAGATTATTTTGGTCATTCTCATCCCATTTACATTATTCTTTAAAATTGATATCGTCTCATCACATGGGCAACGTTAAAAGAGTATTTTTGTCAAAATATAGTTCATCCACTTAGGAGACGATAAAACTAATGTCGTTTCATAAACAAGAGCAAGGCTCTCCTATTACCATTTCACATGAAATTCCACTTACTAAAACGAAATTTCAAAATAATGGCAGAAAGAAAGCTTAAACTTAAACACAAAATGAAATTAGTAATTAATCCCAAATCGAAGATAAGGGTACTTCCATTTAATAAATATTGATAGATAAGCAAAAGCAACAAAGACTTAGACTGCTACTCTTTTATTGATATAGTAGTGAGTGAGTAGTTATTTCATAGCTATTTTATTTGCGCAAATCCTTGAAATAGGCAGCTGGGTTGCTCTCAAAGCTCTCCCTGGAGATTGTATCATCTCTTCCAGGAGCTTTCATAGACCCTGCTGCAGGGGCTCCACCACCACTTGCTGCTGCTGCTGCCACATCGGATGACTTGGCCCCACTAGCATTTGGGTTTGCCACCTGGCTATTACTATTACCATTAGATCCTTTGCCGCCTCCCATTTTTGCAATATTCCAAAGTGCTTTTCTGGTTCTGTGTCTTAGTTGGAATTGGAGGGCTGCATTGCATGGCCATATATATACACAGATTGATTGATTGTAGTGCATTAATTTGATTCTAAGAATTAGAAAGGTCAAAAGTGGAAATTAATAGAAGCAGCATTGGAACTGCTAACAATACTTGAACTTGCGTTTTCCAATTACCCTGATAGGATTGGGATTTGAATATTTGAACCTTCCAATGAACGAAGATTATAAATTGGATTATGGTGTTTTCAATCTAATCCAATCCAATCCAAATAGTACGTGCTTTTTGAATGTCTAATTAAGAAAAGGGTGGTATTGAAGTCGATGCATTTTCCCAACAACAATTGTACAATAAAGAAAGCTTGAACGTCAATCTGCAATACTCCATTAGGAAATGTTTTGCTCAAGTATTTGATGCCTCATCAAGGTGTTTTGAAAAAAATAGCATGGGACATCTTGGCCCGGAAAAATTAAAGCCCAAAATAGTGGCTCAAATAATATGGGCCTCTGTTTATGACATTTTTTAAAGTACAAATAGTAGTTTAAACTACACGAAGAGAGAAAAGAGTTTCTCACACATATACTATCACAATGTCATAAGAATTCGAAGTACACAAGTTAATACCATTTTCTACTTGATTAGACTCCGTATGTAACCCTAAACCCTATTACAATTTCTCCATTATCTGTCATGGTATTTTTTATAATTTCCTCACAAAAAAGATCCTTTTACCAATTTTACTAAAATTTTGATGGGATGACACGTAAATGATGAAATTCATGTGTAAACCTACATAATTTGATTTTAAAGTTTGAGAGCATAACTTTCAATAAATAAACCATGCTTTGAAAATAAACGGCCCATCGGACGCCGTCTAAGTAAAGGCAAAACCCAGCCTTCTGCTGAGTACTGAGTGCAGACGAGTGACCGCTACTGTGTGTCACCGTCACCCCTTGCATGCCGGTAGGCGTCGAAGAATCAACGGCCGACGGCAGCAAGTCAGCAACACCAGTCGCTGCCAGGTACCACCTACTATCATTCATCTGCAATTCTTTTTTTTTTCTTTTTTTAAATATTAATCTTCTCATGCTAGATTGAATGGAAGTGGTTGGTTGAATGCATTTGTTATTTTATATAGATTGATTCATTGAAACGAATTCTGAATTTGTTATATGATGTAACCTTATTTTAAGTGGCTGCTGGCAGATTGAATGGCTGTTGTTTTTGATTGAAATTTTTAGGTATTATGGAGGTCGTGGATTGGGGGAATTCTTTAGGGGAGAGTGTTTCTGAGGCCCCTGCACAACATGCCAACAGCACTGATGAAGAAAATCACTATGCTTCTGGGTCTGCATCCAAGTTTCAGCCCAGGTAAATGACTATCTTTATGAAGAAAAAAAAATACAGTACAATTTCTATATTGCTCTCATGTTGATCATTCTTTTCAGGAAAATCACATCCAAGGCTCACTGGAATGACCAGATGGGCATGGCTGAGGTGGTAGTTGAAAAGGGTAGATATCGGATATCCACGGGAATTGTGCGCCATAGCAAGCTCTATTACTCTATTGAGGAAGTTTTGTAAGTGAAATAAAATATACTCAATTTATTCTGATTCATGTGCTCTATGTTTGAGGGTTTCTCTTGCGAAATTACTGAAATATTAAGTTTATGTAAAAACCAATAGACTTGACTCGAAATAAGTCAACTATATCAATCTTGGTTTATTTCATTTCATTTATCTTATTTTTCTTCAATGAGCCTTAAATTTGAATATTTTGTATGTATCTGAACTCTTTACCTTTCAAGCATTGGTGGCCTTACAATATCTTCTGAAATTTTTCCATTTCAATAATTTTAAAGCAAGACGAAAAGGAAAGTGCATGAAGAGGAACAAGTATGGGTAGAGGGCCAGAAACATTGTCTATTATGAAGTCAACTGAAATTTTATTGTCAGCTACAATTGACCTGCACTTTAACCAAAACTTGGGACTGTTAAAAAAATCTAGCAGGGGCTTGATGTAAATTCAGAGTCTGGTAGTACTCATTAGCATGAAAATTTCCTATTTCTTGTTCCGTTGAGATGGAAGTGCTTGCAAATTGTAACAGTCTTTTTAAAGGTTTTTGGTTGAAATAGGCGACTTGCTTCTCTTGGATGATAGTGGTACACTTTCCTTGGAAGATATATATATGAAGATTTCAGATAGAAAGAATGGGTGTTGTTGGGAGGAATTTCAAGCTTATAGGCAACTCAAGTCTCTTGGTTACATTGTTGGGCGGCATGGTATCCCCTGGTCTATAAAGAGTTTGAAGAGTAATTATGAAACTGTTTCTTCTCAAGGTTGTCCAGAAAGTGATGAGGTGGTGGACTTGGGATCAGAAGAGACTAGGTCTGTCATTGGATTGTTGAATGGGATGCAAATAAATGAAGCAAGGCTGATTTTTGATGTTTATCTCCCAAATAGCAAGTTCAGGAAGTCTTCTCCTGGTGATCCAAGTTTTGTGCTCTGCTTTACTAGGTATGCATATTTTGGCAATCCTGAGAATTTAGCAAAATTAATTCTGTTTGTGATTAGCTATGATTCTTTTTCTTTGAAGTATCAATTGTTATTATCATAAGATGTATCTATTCCTTGAATAGTCCAAAGACTACATATTTTTTGTGAGTAATTAACAGTTAGTTCCTTAGTAACTAGAAAACCATGTTAAGTTGCATATTGGCGAGGTTGTATGTGACGGAGTTTGTGCAGGAGTTACTTTGTTGAGAAGCATTTTGTTAACAAATTTATTTATGCAACAGAACAAGAAGGCCTATCTCGTATTTTCTTCTCGTGCACTCTTATTTTGCAATTATTATTTGGAAATCTTCTTAAATTTGAGGCTGTCCCTTAGCAATTGTCATCTTAAAAAATTTAATGCATCCCTGTTTATCATCTTTTGAAAGTTTAGACTCTTCATCAATAGTAATAGGTGGTGGAAGGTGGATGCTGAACGTTAGATGGACAAATTAGTTGGAGTTGGCATTCATAAAAAGAATGTTCTTTCAAAATTCTATGTGTTAGTTATCGATTCGTGTATGCCAATCTTGTGTAATAGTATTTAATTTTACACTTGCCTTCTCTGTTCTAGGGGTCCTCCACCATCCAAAGCAGACCTTGAAGCCCTCGAGAGACAATGTCAGAACATTCCTTTGAAGGTTTGCCATGAAGAGCAGGGGTGGGTGAGTTTCTTTTCCTTTGACAAGGTGGAACTTCCTGTCCTACCTTGACATCTGAAGTTGATGTTGGTTTGTACTGAAGAGGGGCATAAAACCTAATTGTCTTGAATCTGCGTTGAACCTCTTATCTGACTTCATATTTTGGACTGAAAAATCTGAAAAGATGGTGAATTGAAACTTTATATATATATATATATATATATATATATATATATATACAATCCCGATCTCTTGGACCACAGGAGTCCAAGAGATTGTGGTCACCCACTGTTGGATATTAATCCAATGATTCAAAAAAGTTTCTTAAAAAGAGTGTAAGAATGAGAGAACCGTTGAATTTACATCCAACGGTGAGTGACCACAAATTTCTTGGACCTCTGTAGTCCAAGAGATCAGAACTGTATATATATATATATATATATATATTTTCTTTCTGATTTTGCATGGAGTTTATTTCCTTGTTTAATGAAATAAAATTGCTTGGATTTCTACAAATAGGGGATGTTTACCGACTAGGATTGGATTGGATTATGAGGTAGAATTAGATTGCATTGGATTAGAGAGGATAATATTAATCCATGGATGTGTTTAGTACTACACATGATTAAGGAGTTGCATTAACTAAACTATGCTATTACATGGGCTAGCAAGATTAGACATAATTCGATCCAACTTAATCCCAACCATTTCGTTTGCTATATTAGACAGAATTCAATCCACATTGTTTTTAGGCTACTAAAAATTTGGCTACAATTTATGACTCCTATTGGGTCGTATAATCCAACTCACCAAACAAGCTAATAAAGGCTATAAGGTTTTGATTATGAGCAATCGTATGATTGATATATCCCTGGAAAAGAAAAAACAAATGAAATTGGTCCATTAGCCTTAGCTCAGTAGCGTGCAGCCCCAATGTTTGTGATCCTTGCAAAATATTCCTCCTATAATATTTTGACCAAACTCAATCAAATCTTTAATGAACTTGATAATGCAGCACTATGGCTAATGGTATAATATTTTATATTAAAGTATTATTAATTAAAGATTTGATTGTATTAGCCTACACGTCAGAAAAATAATATCTTTAATATTATTATTCTTTTTTTAGTCTTCCTTTTAGATGTTTTTACACATAATTATGTAAGTCTAGCCTAATACTTCAAACAAGACAACAATTATTTGCTAAGAAAGATAGGTCAAAGTTTTTGCTTGTGTTTTGTTTTTGTTTTTTTCCCCAAGCTATGCTCTACAACATTTGCTAAAAATTTCAAAACTTCCTAACAGGAACTTCGATTCCCTCAAAGAGATTGCCCTCCATGCTCAACTTATCATCATCAGGCTGCTGGTTAAATAAAATTTATTAGTTCACAAGGTTAAACCAATAAAAGACAAAGTAAGTTGCGGCTATAATTCCTTGATTATTTCCCAATTCTGTTTTTGAATTTTTAGGTCTTTTTTTTTTTCGGAGAAAGAATTCATTGCAAACCCACAAAAAAAACAATCCCTAAAATATCGATAATATCGAGGATATTATTGTTTTTTCGGGTCTAGGATATTTTGGAACATATCCATAAACATATCGTATAAGTATCATACAATCAGAAAATATTGACGTCGATAATTTCTGACACTTCAGTAACATTTGGTCAATATATCGCTACAATATCGATAATATCGAGATGATGAAGACAAAGAAAAATTTGAAGAGTTATTTACACTAACACCCCTTGAGGTTTCTTGTGCGTTCACAAAACCCCCTCAGGTCTCAAAAGTTACACGAACACCCCCCTGAGGTTTCAGTTTGTTTTCACTAAACCCTTTTTTCGTTGATTGTTTGTCCAAAAATTGATGATTTCATTGAAAAAAAAAACTTATGCAAATAACAAAATTCACCTCAATGAAGTATATACAATCTAATCTCAAAGGCCAACTTTGTCATTTGGAGAATTTATATTTTATAAAATCATCAATCTTTGGATTAAAAATCAATGAAAATGAGTTTTTTGAAAACAATTTAAAACCTCAGGTGGTCTTCTGTAATTTCTAAAACCTCAAGGAGTTTTGTGAAAAAGTCGAAAACCTCAGGAGGTGCTAGTGTAAATAACTCAAATTTGAATCTTATAGAAACTCTATGTGGTACTAAGCCACTCATATATCTTATCATGCAATGTATAAAGTATAAAATATTGTAGTAAATTATTATAAATAAATAATTATGGTGTATTTAATCTTCTTTCATTAATTACTGCATATTTTCTACACTCGCAGTGTTTGTTAGCTCGCTATATAATCAAGTTAAATCAGTTAAACCCATCATGCATTGCATTTCCTTCCAATTTTTTGTGATAAAGTAACAAATAATTAACTAAATAAACATCTTCCAAAGTTTCAAGAAAAATTTTCAAGTTTTTCTTATAATTTTCTTGATTTTTATTTAATTTTTATTGATATCGATAATATCCCGATATTTCCATAGAAATTTTTATGTTTTTAGACTACCAATATTTCCGAAACATCGATATTTAGACCTTGCCTAGAAAGAAGGTATCCTTGCTTTGTTCCTATATGAGGCAAAAGGATTCCTCTGTCTCCATACAACATTGCCACCACTCATGGCCTCCCTCAATCTGATCGGGATGAACTCTGTACTTTCGAAAGTGGGGCAATCAACCTTGAAGAGTTAGGTATTGTTGGTGTGGTGAGGTTGTGGCCGAGGGAGGAAGTCAGGGAAGGGTAAAGGGCATGGAAGTCATCGCCCGGGCGGGGGAGGGGTGTGGCTGTTGCTGTTGCGTTTGTTTTCTCTTTGATTTTTTAAGTTTTTTCTTTCTAAATTTTACAAAGTTAACGGTTTAATTTCAGGGATATTAGAAAGTGGGTGCACACATCTCAAAATATTAGAAAAGAGACACAAAGAGACATGGAATTTGAGGACAGCGGATCCGCTCCCTACATATAGGGACAAAATCACATATGGAAAGCTATTATAATTTTCTATGGTATATTGTGCGCACCAACATTCTTCCCTCACCTCCGAAACATAGATCACCAGACTCGAAAGCAACTCGTGTTATCCTCAAATTAATTAAGCATGAACTTACTCCATTATCCCAACTTATTTTTATGTCAATCATCTCCATGTCCTATGGACATTTTGATAATTCTCACACCGTGCTTGATTTTCCTTGCCTAATCACCAATATGTGTGAGAGCTGCCATGTTCCCACATTCTGAGATGACTAGTGGTTTTCACCCACAACTTTTGTGACAGAAAAAAATAAAGCAGACACTGATGGAAGAGTTCAGCTACGGACTAGTACTGACCTTGTTGGTGTCATTTTTTGGGTGTTCGTGTTGGTACCAAAAATGTTGTTGGTAAGGTTATTCGAATTAAAATTTGGTGCTTGATATCTGTCATCATTTCCCATAGTAGGGTAGGCAACTCACCCATATTTGTGCAAGAAATTCATTTTGAATTATTTGTAGAAAAATGGAGGATTTAAGGGTTCTTAATTAAACTTGTTTCAAAAACCCAATGGAATTTTGAAGGTTGTCTGTCATCTTTTGATCTACAAGCTCTCTCTCTCTCTCTCTCTCTCTCTCTCTCTCTCTCTCTCTCTCTCTCTCTCTCTCTCTCTCTCTCTCTATATATATATATATATATATATGTGTGTGTGTGCAGTTTACAACCACAAGCCTTCTGCTTCCCTTTCTGGCAAGCACATGCTACCACATAGATCATGCATCCCTCAACCTTATCAGTTCACTACTACAAAAAGTGAAAAAGACGACCAGAAAACAACGACGGTCTAAGTGAAAACCGTCGTGGTTTATAAAAAGACGACGGTTCTAAAAACACCGTCGTGTAATACAACCTTAGACAACTAAAAAATGGAGATTCAAATGGCTGTTCAAAAACAACGACGTACATAATTAAACAACCGACGCCTATTTGAAACAGATTTCCGCAGTGTAAAATCAATGCCAACAAAGAACGGCAGAAGTTATGAATCGACCGACGTAGAAAGTAAAGACGACGATTTCAATAAAAACTGCCGTTTTTACTCATAAAATAACACGACGAGGTTTTCGTATAAGACGCCGTATAATTACAAACAAATCCACGGCTTTAAAATACAAAATATCGCCGTATTAAATTAATTTACAACGACGGAAAATATAAATATATCGACGTCATTCTCGTATAGTTCTACGACGTTATCTTTAAATCGTACAATAAAATTTAACGTCGTATTTATTCATTTTATACGTCGTACCTTTAATTTTAACGGTCGTCTTAATAAGAATTTTTGTTAACAATTTTTTTCTTTGATTTTCTTATCCTACGTCGGTAGATCTACTTAATGACAAGAATTGAAATAACCACGACGGTTTATATAGAACACCGCCGACATAATCAGATTTGTCTGAGATCCCAAGGGTTACGAAATCTTACCAGATGGAACTCTGTTCCACATCATAATCTTAACAGATGACACAGATTTGCAAATATTGCGTCGTGTTAGTTTACAAATTCTAGAACATTAATTTCCCTCATTTAAATTTCCTCGGGAAAGAAAAATCTATTTATCACGCTTTGTAATTGAAAACTAAAACTGAAAGAATACGGGAAAAAAAACTCTATTTATAATTTAAAAATAAAATCCACGTCGGTTGTAGTACACTTAACGACGTTTAACAAAATAATCTACGTCGGTAATTATAAATCTACCGCCATCTTAACTTAATATAGACGACGAGAAAAGACGACGGTAGAACAGAAAACCGCCGTTGTTTCAGTTTCTTTAACAGTTTGGTCCTTTATCTTTCTGCAGGACTTGTATAGTTCAAAGCATTGACAATGTCTTCATCATATCTCCCAGAAACTACTGATTCAATTGCTCATGCTTTAGAGGCCATCTGAAGCCATTTCTATTCTTTATCGCATTCTTGAAACCCATCTTCTTCTTCTGAAGCTCTACGGATAAAGGAAGAGGCTATCACAAATCCGACGGATCTTCTTAGGCAAGAAAATCAAGCAGAGGATCAGGCACATCTGATCTTCAGATTTCCCTGAGAAGCGAACTTTCCTTCGACAGCGAGTGGAGGCCAGGCTTGCATCTCTTTTGATGGAAAGCAAGGAGTATTCAGAAGCACTAAGTGTCCTATCAGGCTTGATCAAGGAAGTGAGAAGGCTAGTTGACAACTTCTTCTTGTGGACATATATTTGATGCGAGTAAGCTCAATTTCTCTTTGAGAAAACATCCAAATTATTGTCTTTGAGACATGAGAGACTGAGAGAGGAAGAACTTGGAACCTTAAATGTAAACCGAAAATGAATGAAAGCGACAAATTTATAGAATAAATTTTTAAAACCAACGGCGGTCCTTACAAAAAAACCGCCGTTTAAATTGTAAAATCAACGTCGGTATGATCGACGTATATTACAGAAATTCACGTCGGTAAATTAATAAAAACGACGTGTTAAATAATCTACCATGACGCGAGTTATTACTTATGTACTTTAATTTTTGAGTTTACTACGACGGTACCTACAAACTCCTGTCGTATTTATTTACCACGTCCGAAGTTAAATGTACCATCGTATTTTGTAATTTATACGTCGTAGTTATATGTAACCGCCGTATTATTTTTTTGAAATGGTTTTATATGTAAGCAACTTTTCGTCTACTTGACTTACACATTCGTTGTTTTTATATTCTTATTTTATTTAAATCTGTCATCCAAAAAAGAAACTTTACATATTGCAGAATATTAATTTCCTTCGTTTTAAATTTCCTCCGGAAAAAAAACTCTATTTATAACGCACTGTAATTGAAAAATAAACTGAAAGGTCACGGGAAAAAAAATTCTATTCATAATTTAAAAATTAAAATCCACGTCGGTTATATTAAACCTAACGACGTTAAATGAAATGATTCCACGTCGAACGAAAAATATTGCGTCGTGTTAGTTAAAAACGACGTAGTTAAATGTAACCGCCGTATTATTTTTTTGAAATGGTTTTATATGTAAGCAAATTTTCGACTTACACATGCACTGTTTCCAAACCCGATTAAAAATTTCAATCTCCCAGAGAAACCTTTTCGTCTTTTTTCCTTGTCAGAGCATTGTCAGAGTTTCTCATCGTCTTCCTCTCGTCTTCTTCGTCGTCTCTGAACTTAAACATCGATCATCTTCCTCTTGCTTTCATTGCACGCAAAAGGTAAGCTTTCATTTTCACTATTTTGGTTACTGTTTTGCATGCTCATACGTTTTTTGTTTGAAAAATCTTTTTACCTTTTTTCTGGCCAAAATCATTTTACTTCTTTCCAAGTTTGATAAAATATACAGACAAAGAGGGAAAGTTTCCAACTTTGAAGACAACTACATCAACTAAATAAGACGACGGTAGACCACGACGGTTCGTCAGTTGTTCTAGCGTCGTCTGAAAATTGACAAAGTTGTTTTTAAAATAATAGTCTTTTTTTATATGCTTGTTTAATTGCAGGTTTGATTTCTCTGAACAATGGTTTTTGTTTTTCCCTTATTTGATAAAATATAAAGAAAAAGAAACTAGGGTTGGTATCTAATATAGACGACAAAATATCTTATTGTTTTACGTCGTGTGAATGTTAATACCACGACGGTGTATTACTATTGACGTCGTATGAACATAAATACCACGACGTTATATAAATAATAGTTTTACCACGACGGTGTATTACTATTGACGTCGTGTGAACATATATACCACGACGTTATATAAATAATGGTTTTAAACATTTATTACGTCTGAGATTATTTCATTGCGTCGTCTAAAATCATATCATACGTCGTATTTTTTTAATACCGTCGTTTGTGTTCTTAATGTTTTCCTGAAATATTTTCACTTGCAGTTTTGTCTGTTAAAATGGTTTCTCAACAACAAACTAAGGATTCTGGCTCCAAGAAGCTTGGAATGGTAGCTCCTCAAGACAAGTCTTCGAAGGAGATGAAGTCTTCGAAGAAGATGAAGTTTGCTTCATCATCTGCTGAGACAAAACAAACCAGCCAGACAACAATCTCTGATGATTCAAAGACTGGTCGAGGTATGAGCACAATGCCTCGTGTTGTGAAGAGAAAGCTTCAGAAACTGAGGCCAATTGTTGAGTACAATAAAAGGGGGAAAGGTGTTGGCCAAGCACATATTGAGATGCAGTCGTATATTGGTGTGTTGGCACGCTCCAGGATCCCACTTGTGGACAAGAAATGGTCCCAAATCCCCAAGGATATAAAGGAGCAGATTTGGGAAGCAGTTGACATGGATTTTGTCGTAGGCCAAGGAGGCAAGACCTCTGTTTTAGCTTCTGCTTCCAAGAAATGGAAGGATTTCAAGTCTACACTAACGAGGCATTATATCCTTCCATACACCAATGACAGGGATAAATTAAGCCAACCCCCTGAAACATATAAATTCATAGAGAAAGCACAATGGGATGCCTTTGTAGCTTCAAGGCTATCCAAAGATTTTGAGTCTGTGCATTCTCAACATGCACAGATTAGGGAGAAACTCGAGTACAATCATCGATTGTCTCGAAAATGATATGCTGGATTGGAGGATCAATTGGAGGAAACCATGCCTGGGGTAGAAATTGATCGATCTACCTTATGGAAGAGAGCTAGACAGGACAAACATGGTAACATCCCTGATCCAAAGGTGACAGAGAAAGCAAAATTAATTGTAAGCCTACTATCACTCTGTTTTAAATTTTTATTAAACTGTGAATTATTCTTATTACGTCGTATGTTATATTTTTCGTCGTGTGAATGATATTACCACGTCGAGAAATTTTTAAAAACGTCGTTAAAGGTCTAAATAGGAATCACTACTAATTTTCTGTAATTATAGCATAAGACGTCGGTGGTTCATTTTCGCGTCGTGTGAATGATATTACCACGTCGAAAATTTTTTAAAAACGTCGTTAACGGTCTAAATAGGAATCACTACTCTGTTATCTTTAATTATAGCATAAGACGTCGGTTGTTTATTCATTTCGTCGTTTTAAATAAATAACCACGTCGGTATAACTACCGTCGTGATAAGTTATAATAACGTCGGTTTATACGTTATTGAGTCGTGTGAAATTATATAATACGTCGTTTGTACATAAATAACCGTCGTGTGTTTTTTTGTTTATCTTTTTTTAGGATGAATTCCAGAAACAAGTCTCGGAAGGCAAAGTCAGAGTAGATGGCAGCAATGATGTGCTGACCATGGCTTTGGGCCCCGAGCATCCAGGCAGACTGAGGGGAGTTGGTGCTGGTGTTTCCCCAAGGCAATATTTCAATTTGCCCAAACCACAGAGGGTGAGCTTTGACGACCGTTTGAAGGACAGTTTAAAAGTTCTCCTTCAAGAAGAGACTAAAAAGATGGAGGCTAAGGCAAGGGAAGAGGCCTTAAGGATGGAGGCTAGGACAAAACAATTGGTAGAGGCTGAGAGGGAGCATTTCCTGAGTCAGCTTTCCCAATTAATTCCCAATTTTGATCCAAGCATGCTTAAACCAAGAATTAGCCAAAGCCCCAAAAATCCAATGTCTGACAAAGCTAGCTGCTCTGGAGGTGATGTGAGATCCCTACATTTGGAGGATGATACTGCCAAAATGGGGAAACATCAGCCAGATGAAGAGAAGGAAGAAGAAAAAAGAGATGAAGAGAAGGAAGAAGAAAAGGAGAAAGAAGATGAAGAAAAGCATGACGACAAGGTATGTTCACATAACTTTGCCTTTTTTATTTGTTTTTCAAAATTTCAGACGTCGATATTTTTATTTAATCCGTCGTTTGTTTAAAACTTAGACGGCGGACTTTTTTTAAGACGTAATAAAATATTTAAACGACGGTTTTTGCACCGTCGTTTAAATGGTTTCAGACGACGCTTTATTCATAAAACCGTCGTCTTTATTGAATTACCACGACAGGTTTTTTACCGTCGTTTAAATATTTTTAAGACGACGTTTTATTCCTTAAACCGTCGTCTTTATTGAATTACCACGTCATTTTTTTTATTTCTTTAAACAGGTTATTGAAGTTGGTGCTTATTCAAATATGGAGGCGCCATCTTCTTTAAAAACCCTTTGTCGTTTTGTGGAAACGACACTCCTGCCTGAGGATAAGACACTCCAATTTACAATTGATAATGAGGTGTTTGGTGGTGAGCGCGATACCTTCCTCCTGCCTGAAGATATTACACAATTTGCAGGCATGGAAGAAATTGGAGCTACTGTATTGGCTGTATATATGAGGTTTGTACTTCTAAAATAATACCTCGTTGGTTTATATATTGTGTCGTCTTAACTAACTAACCACGTCGTCTTAACTAACTACCGTCGTGATAAATATATTATAACGTCCTCATCTATTTCAGTACGTCGTGTGAAATATTATAATACGTCGTTTTTTTATACATAACCGTCGTGTTTTTTTGTGCTGACTTGTTTATATTATTTTATGTATTTAGGTACTTACACGATGTTTTGAAACAAGCCAATATGTGCAGCATGGTTGGCTTTATCGACCCTGCTACAGTTAGTGCCAACTCTGGCACAATAACTGAAAGATCACGACTGGTAGCAGCTCGACTAGCCCGAGCAGGACGTAAAAATGTAATTTGGAAAACTCTCTCAGGCACACCAAAGCAACCCAGCAATGTCGAATGCGGGTATTATGTGATGCGCTTCATGAGGGACATCATCATGGATCCTTCCTTGGGGTTTGAGAATAAGGTAAGAAGAAATTACCTTCATACATTTAACGTCGTTTTTTGTATTATCAACGACGGTCATGTAAAATTAACGTCGTTGAATGGATATACTACGTCGGTTATGAAAAATATCGTCGTCTGTGATTGAATTTCTTTTTATTTATAAACCCTAATAGTCATTGTTTATGCAGTATGCCAAGGGAAACCAGGAAGCTTCATACCCCCAAGAAGCCATTGATGAAGTCCGGAATGAATGGGCAGAGTTTGTTTTCCAAATTATTAAACAGGGCAATTATTGAACACTTGATATTTATGTATAATGTACAAATTTTCTCTATAATATGTAATGTAAAAATTTGTTGAGGTTTTCTTAAATTAAAAAAAAAACAAACATACAAATTGCTTAACCGACGTGTAATACTTTTCCAACGACCTAATAAAGTCACAAACCGTCGTATTTTGTTGTTTCGTGTTTTAAACAATTACGACGTAAAAATATAGTTAGACGACGTTCTTTGAACAATTGAGTCGTTTATGGTTTACAACATCTTCAATTTCTTAAGGGTTCAGGGTATCATCGACGACGTTTATGTAACGACAGCGGTTAAGTCGTGGAATATATATTTTACGTCGTATAGTTAAATAGCCGCCATGGTTTCTCATTTTAACGACGTCATTTTAACGACTTAGTAGTCTATTACAATTTACAACGTCTATAATTTATTAACACCGACGTGGTTTGTTGTTGTGGTAAGAATATTTTATTATTTTTATATCAAAATATTCAAAATAAATTTAAAATAAATCAGAAAATTGAAAAGTCAACTCCTATGAAGTCATTGATATATTTTCTTCCACATAAACCTTGAAAAAATTCATTTTGAATAACAAAAATTTAAAATGACCATCCAAAACAAAATTGTTTTGATGAGTCATAAAATCACTTCTAGTTTTATGGTTTAGGGTTTAGAGTCTAGGGTTTAGAGATTAGGGTTGTTATTTATTGGGGTTTATTTTTAAAGTATAATTTTTGGGTAGTCTAGGGTATATGTTAGGCTTTAAAACCATAAAACCTTTTATAAACTTAATTTTTTAAATTGTAATTTAGTTTTATGGGTTTAGGGTATTAATTTTTAACGACGGTGGTTGCGTCGTGGAATATATATTTTACGTCGTATAGTTAAATAGCCGCCATGGTTTCTCATTTTAACGACGTCATTTTAACGACTTAGTAGTCTATTACAATTTACAACGTCTACAATTTATTAACACCGACGTGGTTTGTTGTTGTGTTAAGAATATTTTATTATTTTTATATCAAAATATTCAAAATAAATTTAAAATAAATCAGAAAATTGAAAAGTCAACTCCTATGAAGTCATTGATATATTTTCTTCCACATAAACCTTGAAAAAATTCATTTTGAATAACAAAAATTTAAAATGACCATCCAAAACAAAATTGTTTTGATGAGTCATAAAATCACTTCTAGTTTTATGGTTTAGGGTTTAGAGTCTAGGGTTTAGAGATTAGGGTTGTTATTTATTGGGGTTTATTTTTAAAGTATAATTTTTGGGTAGTCTAGGGTATATGTTAGGCTTTAAAACCATAAAACCTTTTATAAACTTAATTTTTTAAATTGTATAATTTAGTTTTATGGGTTTAGGGTATTAATTTTTAACGACGGTGTTTGGGTCGTGGAATACATATTTTACGTCGTACAGTAAAACATACGACATGGTTTACGCTTTAAACGACGTCATTTTAATATGTAAGTCGGTTTATATAATTTACAACGTTTTTAATTTCTTAACACCGACGTGGTTTCTCATTTTAACGACGTCATTTTAACGACTTAGTAGTCTATTACAATTTACAACGTCTACAATTTATTTAACACCGACGTGGTTTGCTGTATGGTAAGAATATTTTATTATTTTTATATCAAAATATTCAAAATAAATATAAAATAAATCAGAAAATTGAAAAGTCAACTCCTATGAAGTCATTGATATATTTTCTTCCACATAAACCTTGAAAAAATTCATTTTGAATAACAAAAATTTAAAATGACCATCCAAAACAAAATTGTTTTGATGAGTCATAAAATCACTTCTATTTTTATGGTTTAGGGTTTAGAGTCTAGGGTTTAGAGATTAGTGTTGTTATTTATTGGGGTTTATTTTTAAAGTATAATTTTTGGGTAGTCTATGTTATATGTTAGGCTTTAAAACCATAAAACCTTTTATAAACTTAATTTTTTAAATTGTATAATTTAATTTTATGGGTTTAGTGTATTAATTTTTAACGACTGTGGTTGGGTCGTGATTACATATTTTACGTCGTACAGTAAAACATACGACATGGTTTACGCTTTAAACGACGTCATTTTAATATGTAAGTCGGTTTATATAATTTACAACGTCTTTAATTTCTAACACCGACGTGGTTTTTCAGTCGTCGTTATATAAAAAATTCAAAATTAATTTAAAATTAATCCGAAAAATGAAGCTTCAAAATGAACGGCCTTACGTTCTTAATCCGAAAATGAAGTTTCCGTCGTGGAATATTAAATTTACGTCGGTACTTGTAGAACTTTCGCCTTGGTTTTTCTTTCGACGTTTTAAAACGCGCGAGCTCTAAAAATTTTCGCGCGACCTAAATTTTTTAAGATTTGGCTCTTATTCTTATACTTCGAACCCTGAAACCTAAAATTTTCAGATTTCGCGCGACATAACATTTCGCTCTCTCACTTCTGCTCTAATTAAAAGTTGCACTCTCCAGGCTCCGTCGAATCTGTGAGCTCGTCCAACCTGTAAGTACAAACCCTATCTTCCCCTTGTAAATTCATTGAATGATATTAGGTTGTTTTGTTAAAGGGTTTTATGTGTATGCTTTGTGATCTGTTAATAATGTGCTTATAGGTATGGGTTCATGGATTTTCTGTTTAATGGGTTCATGGATTACATTATCTGTTATGTTGAATTGGGAATGGATTTAATTTTGTCGTATCTTTTAATCACCCTATGTTATGTTGAATTGGGAATGGATTTATTGTTTTCATGCTTGGTTTCATGTATATGTTGGTTTCTTGCTTGGTTTCATATATATGTTGTGTTCTTAATGGGTTTTGTGTTCTTGAAAATAAACTGAGACACGACGAATTTTAAGGCATACGACGACGATTACACGACGGTTTTTTTAAACTACCGTCGTTGTATTACTTATACACGACGGTTTTTTCATAAACCGTCGTTTGTATTACTTATAATAGACGACGTCTGTTGAAAATCCGTCGTCTATATATGCCAAATACGTCTGTTTTTGTTTAAAACCCGTCGTCTCTGTTGTGTATTACTTGCGATTAGATCATTGTATAATCTACTATAGTGATGGTCATTGCCTGTATTTTCACTTTATTATAGATAATAGGTTATAGTGTCGGAGATGGATAAGTCATGGATGCACTCGGATAGAAGATCGAAGGCATATGAATTTGGGGTGGAAGCATTTTTGAACTTTGCTGTAGAAAATCTTCTAACTACAACACATATCCGTTATCCATGTGTTAAATGTGTTAATTTGAAGTTGTTTGGGGTTGGAATTATAAGGGATCACTTATACTTTAATGGAATTGACCAAAGCTATAAGAATTGGACATTTCACGGAGAACCTTGGGAAGCAACTACTAATGCTAGTAGAAATGTTGAAGAAGATGATGGCCATAGTAGGTACAGTTTTGTGTCTGAAGAAATTGATATGGATGATAATGATTTTGGTGATTTTGGTTCGGATCCGTATGAGTTTGCCAATGTGATTGGGGATGGAGATCAACCAGTGTACCCTGGTTGTAGAAAGTACACGAAGTTATCGGCATTAGTGAAGTTGTATAATTTGAAGGCAAAACATGGGATGAGTGATGTCTGTTTTACAGAATTATTGATACTTCAAGGCGATTTGCTTCCAGAAGGAAATACAATACCAACCTCCATGTATGAGGCTAAAAAGACTTTGTGTGCATTGGGGCTGAGTTATGAGAAAATGCACGCATGCCCCAATGATTGCATCTTGTATAGGAAGGAGTATGAGGATTCAACTAATTGTCCTACTTGTGGTATCTCAAGGTGGAAGGAAGGCAAAGATTCAATCTTGAAAGAGGGTGTGCCAGGGAAGGTGGTGTGGTATTTTCCCCCAATTCCAAGGTTTAAAAGGATGTTTCAATCACATGAGACAGCTAAGAGTTTGACTTGGTGGCATGCTGCTAGAAAATCAATTGACGGTCAGATGTCTCATCCGGCGGATTCCCCGTCTTGGAAACTTCTTGATGATAAATGGCCTGAGTTTGGTAATGAGCCGAGAAACTTGAGATTGGCTCTTTCATCTGATGGATTCAATCCCCACAGTTCTCTAAGTAGCAGATATAGTTGTTGGCCGGTTATCTTAGTTACATATAATCTCCCTCCATGGCTGTGCATGAAACGAAAGTTCATGATGTTAACCTTATTGATTTCCGGTCCTAAACAACCCGGAAATGATATAGACGTCTACTTGGAGCCTTTGATTGATGATTTAAAATCCTTGTGGGTTGGGATTAGAGGAGTGTATGATGCACATAATGGAGAATACTTTACACTCAGAGCTGCATTAATGTGGACAATTAATGATTTCCCCACCTATGGAAACTTATCTGGTTGTGTTGTTAAAGGATATAAAGCTTGTCCAATATGCGGCGATGATACACCTAGTCACAGGTTGAAAAATGGCCACAAAATTTGTTACATTGGGCATAGAAAATGGTTACCAATCAATCATCCATATAGGAGGCAACGTGCAGCTTTTAATGGGAAACCTGAATATGGCATACCTCCCGAGCCATTAACCGGAGAAGAAGTGCTGCATATGGTTGAAAATGGTGACAGAGTTTGTTGGAAGAAGAAATCAATATTCTTTGATCTCGAGTATTGGAAATACCTTCCTGTGAGGCATGCCCTAGATGTTATGCACATTGAGAAGAATGTTTGCGATAGTATCATTGGTACATTGCTGGAGATCCCTGGAAAAAATAAAGATGGGATTGCTGCTCGATTAGATTTATTGAACATGGGGGTCAAAACTGATTTGCAACCCGAGTATGGAGAAAGACGTACTCGTTTGCCTCCTGGGCCTTGGAATTTGTCAAGAGCAGAGAAGAGAGAGGTTTGCAATTCTTTCTATGGTATGAAGGTCCCTGAAGGTTATTCTTCAAATATTAAAAATCTTGTATCTTTACAAGATTCAAGACTTCTTGGCCTTAAATCACATGATTGTCATACCTTAATGCAACAATTGCTCCCTGTGGCAATTCGTTCTGTTTTGGAGAAGCCTGCAAGGTATGCAATAACTCGTTTGTGCTTCTTCTTCAATGCTATATGTGCAAAGACTGTTGATGTTTCCAAGCTAGATAAGTTGGAAGAAGATGTAGTAGTTACTCTGTGTTTGCTTGAGAAGTACTTTCCCCCTTCATTCTTTGATATCATGGTTCATCTAGTAGTACATCTTGTCAGAGAAGTTCGTCTATGTGGGCCAGTATATTTTAGGTGGATGTATCCGTTTGAAAGATATATGAAAGTGCTGAAGGGGTATGTTCAGAATCGTACTCGTCCCGAAGGTTGCATTGCTGAGCGGTATATAGCTGAAGAAGCGGTAGAGTTTTGTACTCAGCATTTATCTGATGTTAGTACAGTTGGAGTGCCTTCAAGCCAAAAGATGGGAGTTTCAAAGCCATTATCAGGTTGCACAGTGAGCGTAGTTGATCAGGACCTGTTGAATCAAGCACATCTATATGTCTTGGAGAATACGGAGGAAGTCCTACCTTATATCGAGTACGTATGAGTTTTATTCTTTAAGTTTCCATTTAAAATTATTTCTTATGTTTATCTTATATATTTGGGACCGTAATGCTTGAATTTTTCGTGTCATGTAGGCAACATATGATCCACATCAAGACTGCTTATCCAAAATTTAGAAAGAGAACAAAGTGGCTGCAGGATAAGCACAATAGCACTTTCATTCAATGGCTACGCTTCAAGGTATATGTTGTTGAATAACATATTTCTCTTTTAATTTTCTTCTTATTTATATGTTAGGATGAATTAAGATATGATTAATTTGCAGGTTCAAAGTGAAGTTGAGGAAGACAATCATGGCGTATCAGAAAATTTAAGGTGGCTAGCAGCTGGTCCAAACATGTCAGTGCCATTATATAGGAGCTATCTTATTAAAGGTATTAAATTCAATATCAAGGCACAAGATGATGTGCGGACAACTCAAAATAGTGGAGTTTATTTACTTGCACATACCATGCAAGTTGCTAGTGCCAAGGATAAAAACCCAATTCTCTCAAATATGGGTTTCTATGGTGTCATTCAAGAAATTTGGGACCTTGACTACCAAAAGTTTACAATCCCAGTCTTTAGGTGTGATTGGATAGATAGTTCTGGTCTTGTAGTCGACGAACTTGAATTTACCCTTGTAGATTTGAGTAAAAGTGGACATAGGAATGACCAATTTGTTTTGGCTTCTCAAGTCAAACAAATATTTTTTGTTGACGACTCGATGCATCGTGGTTGGTCGGTAGTGTTATCAATGCCTAATAGAGAATATAATGATGTTATTGGTGATGAAGTCTTAGGTGATGTGATAATTGAGTGTGAGCCATTTACTAGAGGGATGCCAAATGTTGACACATTTGATGAACTGGTGGGTGAGTTAGGCGGTCAAAATATTCGAGATGGGTGTGAAGATATATGGATTGAATGATGCTTATGTAATTGGCAGTGTATGACATTAATTTTGTAATATATTGTAATGTGATTTCTTCACTTTCTACGTTCAAATAAAACACGACGTTATTGTGAACCAGTTATTCAGCATATTTACCGACGTCTTAAAGCAACGTAACAATGAAGAACCACGACGCTATTGTGAAGCAATTATTCAGGATATCACGTCGGGGAAGGATTAAGAACCGCCATGTAATTCAAAATAACACGACTCCAATCCCATAATACCGACGTCTAAAAAACGAGATATATAATCTGAACGTTAAAAAATACGACGTCATCATACATTTTCCACGTCGCAAGTTCTTTTATAAACGAAGAGGAACGAAATGAATTCCGACGGAAATTCATTATAACCGCCGTCTAATAACAATTAAACGACGTTATTTGTAATACGGCTCTCATCATAATCAACGCCGTCTATATGTTCTGTAATACGGCTCTCATTTATTTGGAACCGACGTTGTTTAGAAGTTCAACGTCGTCTATATTATTAAGTGCGTCGTGAGTAATGATGATAGATATAAATACAACGTCGACTATATAAATGCCACCGACGTTGTTTCGCATTTCAACGTCAACTGTATAAATACATACGTCGTAAATAATGACACTGACAACTATTTCCACGTCATCTTTTTTAGAAAAATCGAAGTGGAAAATTTATTTCACGACGGTTGTTTGTAAATAAGAGACGTAGTATATTTCAATAACGTCGTCTTCTCATGTATTTAAAGACGTCATATTTTTTCTTGTCGTGTAAATTATATTTAACAGCGTAGTATTTTAGTTGTCGTCGTTGTATGTATATCTTGCGGCCTTATTCTTTTAACATGTGTCATATTTTTCCTTTTTAACGACGGTGATTTGTTTGAGTTGGTCGTTTATTCTCATCCTCGACTATTTTCTAGAACTTTAGCAGACTAAACACGTCTGTTTTTATTGTTTGCCGACGTTGTTTTATTTAACAACGTCTAATATTTATCGTCGTTGTTTGTTTCTGAAAATATGACGTATAAATTTTGTAATACGACTCTCATATATTTGTAACCGACGTTGTTTCGTTTTTCAACGTCTACTCTATAAATACATACGTCGTAAATAATGACACTGACAACTATTTCCACGTCATCTTTTATCGAAAAATCGAACTGGAAAATTAATTTTACGACGGCTGTTTTTATATATGCGACGTAGTAGGTTTCAATAACGTCGTCTTCTAATGTATTTAAAGACGTCAAATTTTTTATTGTCGTGAAAATGATATTTAACGGCGTCGTATTTTTATTTTCGTCGTTGTATGTCTATCTTGCGGCCTTGTTCTCTTAATATGTGTCATATTTTTCCTTTTTAACGACGGTTTTTTTAGAGAGTTGGTCGTCTATTCTCATCCTCGACTGCTTTTTTAGATCTTTTTGCAGTACAAAGACATCGTTTTGTATTTGTTGATGACGTTGTATATTTTAACAACGACGGTGATTTAGCGTCGTGGTTTATCAGGGAAAAGATGACGGTGGATTCCACGACCATTGAAAAACCGAATACACGACGGTGATTTACCGTCGTCTTTTTGCTTTTTTGTAGTAGTGGTTGCAGGTTATAACCTATCTAAGCCTAGGTTCCATGCTCTTATTATTATTGTACTGAAATCATCTTTGATTTTAGGTCAATAGTATACTATGACAACTTTAAGATGTGAGAATGTAAAACAAAAAAGAAAATTGTGGTATGTTAAGTTAAGATAATTGATAACATCATGTGTTGGGTTAAGCTCCAACGCAACACAATTTGCATCTTTAATTAGGAGTTGCCTACAATTACATTACGAAAATAGAAAAAGTAGAAAACTGATAATTTTCGATCAGTAATGTTGGAAATAGAACTTAGCAATCAAACATTTAGTACTTGAATTTTGTAGACACAAGTAAATATTCTGAGTTATGTTGTCAAAGCTAAGTGAATTACTAGGAATAGTTTTCTTATTTTATTTCTACAAATGGAACCAGAACATATGTAAAACTTCTTTATACTGGAATAGTTCCTAATGACCAACTATTTTATTAGGTATATGAAAAAGGAATGGAACCACAACTATTTTATTACACTAATCTATCTTTATACTGGAATTGTTTTAAATAAAAATTCAATTTCCAAAATTCTGAATTGTTTAGAGTTCTATTATAGTAAATATTAATCTGGTTTGTGAGTTTGATTTGTTTGCTCCTATAAATGTATTCTCATTCCTATATGTTTTATTAGGTGGTGAAGGGACTCTATATTGACTTAAATTTGAGTCCCAATGATGCTGATGAGGGTGAAGAACGTATTGATGGTGGAAGTTTAATTAATGAAAATACAAACTTCCACCCTTTTTATAATGGCATGGAATTTGATTTAGAGCTCGATGCATATTGTTCATATCTACAATATGCCAAGCTAATATAAAGTTTGTTGTTATAAAAATAGGTGGTCATCGCTCTTATAGTTATGAGAAATGGATTGAGGTAAGATTTTCTTGTATAAGGTACGGAAAAAAGAGGAAAAGTAACTCTCTTAACCCTCAACTTTCCTTGAAAATGGATTGCAAGGCAATCTTACATGTGAAAAGATAGGAAAATGGCATGTTCATAATTTTGTGAAAGATCATAACCATAAACTATGTCTAGAGAGTGCACACACCTTTGCATGCCACAAAAGATTTGCAGGTAGAGTGAAGAAGGAGCGTTTCAGTGAAATGCTTTCAAAAGTTTGTGCGTTGGATGAAGCCTTGAAACAATGTACGCAAATCATAGGAATATCTTGTAATATTGCAAACTATCTGAGTATTCCCACTTTAGCGACGACCAGTTCATTTTCCAGTTCATTTTGTATCGGGGTTTAAGTCAAATCAACTCCCCAAAATGTATCATACATTATTATTATTTTTATATACACAATGGTTAAAACACATGATTTTTTTTCCTTAATTTATACGTTAGTGGGATGCATACAAACTTACAATATATATGACCTTTGAGCCACAGTTGGTAGAAAAAAATGGGAGCGGGAGATGTTTTAAATATATTATATAGGTGTGTTGTTATTACAATTTAGGTTTTATGTATTTGGTATTCCTTCAACCAAAGTTGTTATTGACATGTTGGTAATGTCCTTTGAGCCAAAGCTGAGTTGTGGCCTGTTGTTAAGGCCCAAAAAGTCACGGGAATCCCAAAGACATTTAAAGTCCAATATAACATATAATATCGGTCATGCGTTAATCTAAACTGTATTTTGGGATTTAATTCATTAAATAAATATAGAAATAGTGTACATGCCATGCCAAACTAATAATACATTTTTTCCCATGCCGATCACCTATCAAGCTCACATAAACCCAAGTCATGTGGTTTACGGGGCTTGCATGAGAGATTGTGGTGTGGAAGGTTACGAAGGTCCACAAGGCCCACAGAAGCTCTTGGATTATGGAGACTTTGGGCTAGCTACTTGGGAGCACCAAAGTCCAAGCCCATTACTTAGAGTTCTCCAATGTGGATGAGCAAATGAGATATTTTTCAAGCACTTCCTTTTACCCATAGGAAATAGTCATTGTCCAAATACCTAGCTTTACCCGTTGGAAACAAGCCTTTCCCAGCACTTCCTATTACCCACTGGAAACAAGCAGTTACCAGTGCTTCCTTTTACTCATAGAAAATAATCAGCTTATGGTACCTAGCTTTACATGCTGGAAAATAGTATGCCCCAGTACTCCCTTTTAACCACTGGAAATAGGATGTTTCCAGCACCTCCATTTACCTATTGGAAATAAAGGAAAACCCTTACCTTCTAGAAATTGGCATTCACGGCTAAAGCAAAGGGCACCAATTTTTCTTTAGCCAACACTCCTCACTCGACTGCTACAAGCATCTCAGCAGCCATCAACCCTTCTTGGTTGCTACAAGCTTCTCAGCAATCATGAGAACTCACATTTCCTTAGCTGTTGCAAGTATTCCAGTAGCCTTCACAGTCATTCCTCAGCCATCACAACCATGTCTTCTACTTTCTCACCCTTGAAATCCATCATCTTCTCCATAAAGCCTCACTAAGCATAACTCCAAGCTTTTTTTTTCTTCCTTCTAAGCTATAAGCATCATAGCCTTCAAACCTCAAGTTTTTCCTCTCATCCTCCTTCTCTTGAAACTCTCAAATCCCCATAGCCATAGTCACAAACTACAGATTATCAACGCCCAACCTCAAGCATATCTAACACCAGGCCAAGTATATGTATTCTCATTTGCTAAACTTGTGGGTCTTTAGTTCCTACACTCCAAGCTCTCATGCCAAGCTTAGTAGTACCTTGATTCACCAAGCAAACTTTCATGCCAAACCTGTTCAACATCAATACACCATTTTTAACTCTTCGTCAAGCTGCTGAAAACATCAGTACAAATCTGGCCATCGCCAAGAATGAATAAAGAAAGAAGTAAAGATGTTGTGATAGGACCCGACCCAAATTCCGTTTTGGAATTCGAGCCGGACCCTGTGCGTGTCCGACACCTGGCGGATGTCGGACACAAATGACCTAATTGCCCTTCTATACAAAATACGATAAAATAACAAGGTTGACTTCTACCGAAAAATCGGCAGAGTCTCCCTTGTAACTGGATCAATACCAAAACATTTACACTTGCCAAACAAGTACATATATATACACAACCAACTGCCAGCATACGTATATATACATTCCAACAGTTAAATTCTAAGTCTATGGCAAAATATCAGAGCGACTACTAAGAATTTACAAAGTAATCAATCTTTTTACAAAACAAAAGTCCTACATCAAAAAGGAAAGCGCGGAAGGTGGAAAATGGCCCGGTGGTGGATCCCTGTGCACCCCTATTGCCTGGGGGCGCAAAACATTAAAAAGAATGAGTGGACTCAAAAACAAAGTTTAGAAAATAGCATATGAACATACTAACCCCACTGTAAAAACAGTTATACAAACTAAATCATTCTCTTTATTACTGAAATCAATGCACTCATATAACTATACATGTATATAAGCCAATTATACTCATGGTCAACATTAATTTTTTAAGGCATTGAAAATAGGTTAAAACTACCACATAGGTGTACCCCTTATTTCTGTCAATTACTTATATCCGTCAATTCCTTGCATTACCATGGGTGACACGTACTCACAGGTCTCAGTGACACAAGGTTAGTCCGAGCCGCAACTAGCAGGATTCAGGGGACCATAGTCAGCTTGATCCGCATTACTCGCTCCACACGAGTTAGGGTACTATAAAGCTTGTGGGGCAACTGTCAAGCATGCTGACTAAACTGAAGGCTACCAATAAAATCTGAAGGCAACATTTGATCTGAAGGCAACTTATTTACTGAAGGCAACATCTGTACATCTTGGTACAAGGTGGTTTAGGAAAATATAAAGTTTCTGAAAAAAATCTGCTGAATAACTGAATTCCTGTAAACTCTAAAACTCTGCTACCATTTATCTAATAATCTGAGAATTAACTAGAATTTCTTTTCCTATATCCTTTAAAGGTGATTTTACTCAGCAGCATGCATAACAAAATATTTAAAAGCATATAACAGCTTGTAAACACTAATATTTGAATAAAATTTATTCAAGATCAAATTCTGTAACTGAAACTGAACTGCTTAAATTCATTTATAAAAACAAAGAGTCCACTCACTGGTAGTCCGTGCTCGCTGAACCTCTTGAAGGTCCCTCCTGCGGGTCAACTGGTGTTTGGGTGCCTGATTCAATTACCATAATATTCTATTAATACAATACGCAATATAGTATTAATTAAAAAACCCTGACCTCCGGCTCCTAGAAGTACGTGCGTCAAATTAAAGTTGTTCCTATGGTCATAAAAGTTTTCCTTCCACTTGAGATAGTTTAGCAGTATCTTAGGACTCAAAAAGTGCTAAAGTCTCAAAAGTCAACCCGGGGTCTCGAGGGTCCATGACCTCGCAATTATGATCTGGAAGCCTCTAGAAGTTCCAATATACTTAGGACACATGTCCCGAGGGTTTGATCTCGATCGGACGGTCGGACTGATCACGATCGTACAATCGCACGATTTCTAAATCCTAGCCCCAGGGTTCACGATTTCGAAGTATCCGGGACTCCGATTCATGATCCGTCGAATTATACACGATTCTGAAATTGTCTAGAGTAACATATCTGAAAAAGATTACGATCCAACAGCTCAACCATATTGAACCCGGAAATCGCACAAAATGCAACAATCCGTTCAAAGCTCAAACGGTATCCAAATTGAGATCCGCGAATTCCTACGCTGTCGTGACAACCTAAGAATCTCATTAAAACACTGCCACTTCACTACCCTCACCCACGCGCTGCCAAACGTGCCCGCAAAGCTGGGTGCCCAAAGCGATTACGTATCGCCAGAAAATCTCAAAACCACGGCTCCAAACTCCTACCCTAGGTATAACACCCTATTTGGAGCCACTTTTGTTCTTGGACCTACCCCAAAAACTGACCGGAAGTGGCCAAAATCGAGATCCCAAAATTGACCGAATTTCAATTCGAAAATCAAGCTACCTACGTTCAAAATCGATGCCATCCTACCCAACCATCAGCTAGAGCATGGAAAATAGGTAGAAATTCATACCTTACTCGTCTGAATTGGTGGCCGGAGGAAAGAGTCTGAAAACTTGGAAGTTTGTCAAAACCGGCTGGGTTTTGGACGTTTTCCGGCAAAAATCGCGACCGTTGAGCAGCAGGGAAGGGCAGGCTGAGCGGCAGAACTGACGTCGGTGCGATTGGGTCTGGTCCGGCTGGTCGGGACGAGGTGTAGCGATGGCTGGGTAGTTATGGAGGTTCGGCTGGGGAAGGGCGCACGGGAAGGAGACTGTGAGGAGAGAGAAGAGAGACTGAGAGAGAAGAGAGAGAATGAGGTTTTGTAAAATCTGATTTTTCAAATTACCGTTTTGCCCCTTGTAATATTTTAACCGTATTTTCTTCGTTAGAGCTTCGATTCGAGTCCATTTCGTGTCTACGAACTCGTTTCGTCGTGCTCTACACAACGGTGTGTGTGGAATTGCAAATTCCTTCTCGGTCAAAAAGTCAACTTTTCTTTAATAAATTATTCTAATGGCAAAATTGTCTTTTCCTCTTAATAAATTACTAATTAAATATTACTTTAGGTTTGGGTTATTACATGTTGGTCATTATGTCACCATTTCTTTTTGTCTTTTAGCTAGCTAATTTTGGCTGTCACTCACCAATCAATGGCAAGTGGACTAATACTTTGGATTTCTTTAAGTCTTATAGTGATAGCTTCTGTCAAATCACATCAAAGCCTCTGAGCAACTTTTTTGGGTTTACTTATATTTGCACGCAACCCACTCACCAAAACTAATGGCAAGTAGGTACTTCAAATTGATTGTTGGTCCATTCAACCGACCTCCATTCTCTATAAATTGTAGGAGAAATCATCAGCAAAGGACACATAACTCAACCAACAAAAACCAGACTCAACGTCTATGAACCCAGCTCAAAAGCTTGAAACAGCCTTCCTTTTTCATTATCTGAATTTCCCAGTTGACAACTCCTAAGGAATTTTCTTTATCTTGCTCTGCCAACCCTTGGTATGATATTTCCTTATACAAGATTGAATAGAGAAATCTTCAATCTCCATTTTAATTTTATGTACCAGGTCTGAATAGAGAAATCTTCAGGCTGTGTTGTTTATGTACGTCCTTTTTCTTTCAAGTTTTCTGAATAGATAAATATTCTGATAAACCTCTGTCATTTACCATTTTCGTGCTAGATGAATATTGAAGTCCTCTTAATTGAGGCATAGAAAAGAACCTTGTATTGGGTTAGTTCCTCGCCCAATCCACAATCGATTGATTAAAGTCAATATCGGTGCGCATTTTCCAGTCTTATCATTTTTAGTTTGTTGGACTTTTTCACTGCCAACAGTGGCACGCCTTCGCAATCGCAAAAAGCAAACTCCACGGCCAAAACCCAAGCGAATGGTCGGCGGGTCCTTTTCGGGGTAAACACTTTGATAATTAGAATTCGTTTTATTAACAGGAAAATGCGAGGAACAACAAATATTGTATTTTTTATTTATTTTATAAAGGTGGAATTCTTTTAGGATCGGATACTCGATGTGGAAGTGGTTTGTCCATTGGTCATAATGACTACAACCAGAAAATTGTGCCTTTGAATGACTCTTTATTTGTGACGAAGTGTGGAAAGAAAGTGAGAACTGTCAATTTTTTTATCCCTGAAATTTGTCGTATGAATTAACTAGAAAGAGAGCCTTTTGTTCGCTGAATGCTTGACGGGCGGAGTGAGGGTGGAGGTTTTTCGTTCTAATCAACATGGTTAACAACCAACTCATTATGTCACTGTTGGGCAAGCACCCCATCAAAACGTGTAATGTATTTCACCAATGTGTTTCGTATGTCAATGTACTATTTTGGTTATTTTTTGTTCTGGATAACATACCACCCTTGTATCTCTTGTGATGACTAGATTTTTCGATCGAGCCCAAAATGAAATGATGACTTTGAATCGTGAAATGCTTGTTGTGATAGGATGTAGTGGACTTTGATAATTAGAATTCATTCTATTGACTGGAAAATGCGAGGAATAACAAACATTGCTTTTTATTTTTTTTATTTTTTATAAAGGTGGAATTCTTTTGGGATCAGATTCTCGACGTGGAAGTGGTTTGTCCTTTGGTCATAATGACTATAACCAGAAAATTGTGCGTTTGAATGACTCTTTATTTGTGACGAAGTGTGGAAAGAAAGCGAGAACTGTCAATTTTTTTATCGCTGAAATTTATTGTATGAATTAGCCAGAAAGATAGCCTTTTGCTCGCTGAATGCTTGAAGTGCGAAGTGAGGGTGGAGGTTTTTCATTCTAATCAACATGATTAACAATCACCTCATTATGTCGCTGGGCAAGCACCCCATCAAAACGTGTTATGTATTTCACCAATGTGTTTCGTCTGTCAATATATTATTTTGGTTATTTTTTGTTCTGGAAAACATACCACCCCTGTATCTCTTGTGATGACTAGATTTTTCGATCTAGCCCAAAATGAGATGATGACTTTGAATCGTGAAATGCTTCTTGTGGTAGGATGTAGTGGACTTTGGTAATTATAATTCATTTTATTTACAAGAAAATGTGAGGAACAACAAATATTGCATTTTATTTTTATAAATGTGGAATTCTTTTGGGATCGGTTACTCGATGTGGAAATGGTTTGTCCTTTAGTCATAATGACTACAACCTGAAAATTGTGCGTTTGAATGACTCTTTATTTGTGACGAAATGTGGAAAGAAAGTGGGAACTTTGAATTTTTTTATTGCTGAAATTTGTCATATGAATTAATCAGAAAGAGAGCCTTTAGCTCGCTGAATGCTTGACATTCCAGCAGAAAACACATATTTATAGTATGCTAGAACCCAATTTGCAAGCAAAGCATAAACAGAGCTCAACCACATATCCTCCTTCAGTCCATTGGTTGTGACCACATCATCCCATTTAGCGTAAAATTCTTCTCTTGTATTTACCTCCCATATGCACTGATGCAACTCGCAAAAATTGTCTTTTAAATTGGGTTTGTCTGCGAACTTTTTCACGATATAAAATATACAATATCTATAAAATTTCTTAGGGAAATCTTTCACAATAACATTTTTCATGGCTGCATCTTGATCCGTAATAATCAGTTTTGATGGACCACCCGACATGGCTTTCTTGAATTCCTCAAATAACTAAACAAAAGAGTTGATGGTTTTGTTAATTAGGAATCCACATGTGAACATATTGTTTAGCCGTGATTATTAACCTCCCAATAAAGGCTTAAAAATCATGCCATACCGGTTGGTGTTGTATGTCGTTTCAAATACAACAACCTTTCCATAGAACCCATAAGCTCATATGGATCGTGCATCTATCCAGAAAAAATTATACAAGCTTCTAGTATAATATGCCTTCATCTTGAAATTAAAACAGTCGTTCTTCTGTTTCTCACCTAAAAAATACTCTCTCAACAACTCTGCATCTTGTCCATCGCACTTTGATGGCAAATATCTTTTTCTATTGTACACATCTTTCCTAGCACACCCAATATTTTCCATTCCTCCTTGAACCTCAAGAATACTCATTGGCTTATGGATATTAGTTCAACCAAGATCTTCATAATATAACTTTTTAGACTCTATAAGTACAGTATGATCACAGAAAATTCACTTTATCATGCGTTGTAACTGCATGGTTGTGTTCCTCTACAAGATAACAATATTGTACTTGTTCGATCCATATGCCTTCCTAACAGCAAGCTCGGCCTTTCAATTTGTTCGAATATTATCTCACTGTCTTTGGAAACATGATCCTCCTAGATCCTATGACGCCCTTCTTTATAGCACACATATGCTTTCCACAAAATCTCCCTTGCGTAAGTTGATTTTCTACTTGAATTTATCCGAGTGGCAAAAATAGCTTTACTTGCATACATATTATTGAAATTGTATACATCGTCCAGAGTATCAAACTCAACCCTCAATTTTGGTTCGAACTCGACACTTACTCCCAACACCACACACATGTCATCCCTAAGTACTTGATTACCATCTCCCAGGGGACTTTCAACAAGGTTCTCCACCTTTCTGTTATCCTCCATTTTATGAAATATTGCAATAAACCCTAAGTATCACATGATTTCGAGAACCCATTACTACCATACTAATATATTAGCATATGCTTGCAAACCGTATTCACTTAGATGTGAATAAAAATAATTATACATAATGTAGCAATTACTCATTCAATGACCCAATGCCAAAATCTAATCAACATAAATTAGCTTTTTCATAATTAATGAGATACCCAACTTCATGGTACCATACTAATATATTAGCACATGCTTACCTAATTGTTCTAGGTCTTCCTACCAACTTTTTGGTTGAATTTTGATGTTGATGAGGTGGATCTCCATCAAATCTCCGTATTGAGTGAAACTTTTAATTTTGTGGATCTACTATCAATTGGTGTGTTGAGTTTAGGGGTGTTTGGGAGACGTTGTGACCATGTGTCCTAGTGAAAGTTGAGCGGGATTTGCTTTTCCACTTGTAGGTGTTTTCTGTCCCCAACTTCCAAATCGGTATCTCTCATATAGTCTTTTTACAGCACCGGATGCAGTGACTTTATGAATCCTCTTATATTTTCAGTTCCTGATGAGCTAGGTTTTCAAGATGTAAAATTGTTTGCTCATTGTCTTGCAATAGTGTGGTTATTGTTTGCAAGAGCCTTTTACGGGGCTCTATTCTTGTAATGCCCGTTTATTAAAGAAATTGTTGCAGCCATAGAAAAAAAGTGCTTGACGTATTGGTGACTGATGAGTTACATGTTACGTTATGTGACTTCCTCAATGTGTTTTTATGTCACCAAAGTTTTTGATGTTTACATGAAAAACACTTGTAAAAAAATTAGATTTCAATGGATTGGTAATAAAAAATTGGCTACATTTTGTTTAGTTAGTTTGTTAGAGATTTAATTGGCAAACCAATGTGTAAAAATAAAAAATTAAAAAAATTAAAAAAAAGGGAAAAAAAAAAGAGCAACAAGCATTCTAAATTGACTAGACATACATTATGTTGGAATTTTAAAAGGTTTTAAAAATTTAACTGTTTTATTTATGTAATCATTTTGACTGTTTTATTTTATTTATTGTGGGGGTTATAAATATTTAATATTCAAATTTTATTTCTGGTTGGTGAATGCCTTAATTTTTTAGTTGGTGAACTTTTATGGTTGGTGAAGGTTATATGTTTTTGGATGCCTATAAAATGTCACTCCTCCTTCACATTTGAAACACACACAATAAACTATCAGAATATCACATACACATTCTAATTCTTTCCTTTTCAACTTTTACATATTTTCTCTACATTATATTATTATTATTTTGGTGACTTGGATACCTATATCCGTCTATATGAACGTGCTCATAGCAGATCTTGAGTTTGTGTACAAGAGGTCGTGTATCTTGGAGTCTTGTAGACCATCAGTACCTGCACATAGGGAGGCCATAAAGGCTTTAGGACAGCGTCTTTGACGTGCTTCACCGTACCAAACTCACCTTCTTACTTATTTATTTTCCTTTTACTTACCTATTATTTTATTTTCTTCAATTTCATTATACCTTCAAAGTTTTTCAATTTATTTATATGTTATTTATAATATAAATATTTTGTATTTGACTTTACGAAAAAAGAAAACTATTATTTTTTATAACACATTATGGTGCATTCATAACTTGATGTAAAAGTTTTACACAACCGACACACATGTTCATATTGGGAAATTATGGTGAGGCAAATATGTTGGGACACATTTTTAGTTTGAAAACATGAAATACACGGCCAAGCCTTCAACTTTTTAATTATCTTTTTTTTTTTTAAATTTTAGGCAACAAAATAAATAATGTTAAATGGACATTTAATGAAGTTTTTTCATGGACCCACGTGTAGTGGTCTATGTAGGGTTTGAACATAAGGTCCATTTGTTTTTCAAAAAACACAATTTATAAAATTATTTTCTGCTTGTTTGGGGGCTTCAAAGTTAAACTAGGGGTACAAGATCCAATTTAATCCGTCTAAATTGATCGATCAAATTCAATTCAATCTAATTTTAATCGGTTTCAATGATTTGGCAGATTGGATTCCTTAATTTTCAAAACGACATGATTGGATCGGATGTTGGATTTGTTTGTAAAGATCCAATCCAATCTAATTAGTTTCATGCGTATTTTGCTCATTAGGTAATTTTCATTAAGAAAGTTATAAACATTTTAAGTAATTTGATGAACTTATGTTCAATATATTATAAAATCAAAATAATTTTCTCTAACATTTCATTTATATTTTACATTATAATAAAATATTTTATTATATTAAACTTGACGATAAATGTTTCATATTTTATTATTATATTTTTTCATTATGGAAACCGATCATCCAATCCAATTCAATATCAATTGGATCAGATCAGATCAGATCAGATTTAAACCTCTAATGTGATTGGATTGGATTGGAAAAATCATAACCCAATCTATATTGGATCGGATGCGGATTGATGAAATTGTATTAGTTTCAAATGTTGTACACCCCTATTTCAGACCTTCATGATAATAGTCATTTGTTGATGTTAATTCTATATTGGGAAACTGAGCTTTGCTTATAATATTTTAAATGATATTGAGCTTTAAATAATTTTGAATTAGATTATCACATTTTAATATGGTATCAGAATTACATTCGTCCATGTATGAAGCCCAACTACTTTTGTCCAAGTGCTCCAATAGATGAAATATGAGAAGTTATAATTTAACGATACATATCATTTTCAACAGAAAATTTTACTGTCATAGAAAATATATATATATTTATTTATTTTAATTACCACAAAAATAATTTTCTCTTAGTTTTCTTTCAGGGTTTAGTGTACCTTGAGTATGTGAGTGTTTGATGAAAGGATTACGATGGCTATGAAGTGTGGATAGAGAATAGTTTTAGCTAGCTTAATGTTATTCTAAAAATAAAAATAACAATTTATGTATAACTTTTATGTCTTATAGTCGTTTGCTTCGAAGGTGGAATTGACAAAATGTATCAAGTGTTGGAGGTAAAGAGTCAAACGTTAGGGTAATGCTATAGACACTAAGATATTTTCGACCCCAACATGATGTGGTACTGTTTAATTTGTTAATGTCTAAAGTATTATTGTTGTTTTATTTGCAGAGAAATGTTTTTTGCTGGTAATTGTGAGAAAATGGTATCCAAGGATTCCCCGATGTCCAATTCAAAAACTACCTCACTTACTTCAAATTGTTATTAGTAGACAAGGAAGTGCAGCAACCATTTCTAGCCAAGATCACGTTAATTTCTAAAAAGCGGCTATATTATTCAAATAATGGTCCATATTGTTTTTCTGACGAAATAAATATTAAATTTGGTTGAAAGTGATCCTTTTTCCTTTGGCCATATGTTGAAAGTGATCTCAGTTGGTGCAAAAGCTATCCCCAGTACACATGTATTAAGTGTGGGGTATTGCATTTCTGTTTTCTTTTTTTTTAGTACGAAATACACTAAAGACTTGAATGGAGGAGGGTGAGAGTCGAATTCTAATTCGTAAATATAACTTGAAACTTTTTGATAAAGTGTGTGGTATTGCATATTTTTATTTTTTATTTTTCCTTCTTTTTTGTCTATTGCATATTAAATTTTCGTGTTTCTAGTGCAAAAACACTAAAGACTTGAATCGAGGAGGGTGAAAATCGGATTCTTATAATACCAGGACTACGAAGCTCCAGAGTAATTCCATTTTACAGGAAAAAAAAGAAAAGATTAACTTGCTTAACTAGTATCTGGTGATATGATCAATGAAAGAAGAAAATTCCATGTGAGAAGCTCCACCTGCAACCATGGACCGCCGGACGGCAGCACCCAAATCTGCTGCCCTCTTCCTAATCTCATTCCCTTCTTTAGATCCCATAAATTTCTCCACACCATTTTTGACACTCAGTGATGTCAAAATCTCATCCCTGTGGGCCCAATCCCTCATCACAACACCAACCCTAAGCAGCCTTGTGATCAAAACTGTGTTCCTCGGTTGGTCTGAGTGCATTGGCCAAGCAGCTATGGGCACCCCCATGGTGATGCTCTCCATGCATGAGTTCCAGCCACAGTGGCTCACAAACATTCCAGTTGATTTGTGGGCCAGGATTTCCAACTGTGGGGCCCAATCTCTCACCACCAATCCCCTTCCTTTGACTCTTTCTTCATACCCTTGTGGCAGCTCAGCTCTTCTCTCCTCTTCATTGCTGAAAAGGTCACCTTTATCAGCATCCCTCAGTACCCAAATGAACTTTTGGTTGCTTTGCTCCAACCCAATTGCCAGCTCTGCAATTTGCTCATCTTTCATGGCTGTGGTTGTTCCAAAAGACACATAGATCACTGAGTTTGGTGCTTGTTTATCCAACCAATCCAAACACCTGTGCCTCCTGCCACCATTTGAATTACCAGATTTCAATATTGTACTTGGGTTGAATGGCCCAAGAGCCCAATGCTTCTGGTGATCTCCAATCATATTCAGAAAATCCATGTAAGGTCCTTCAATAGTCCTACTAGTGTTGTAAATGTTCCCTGCGTTGTTCAGCTTTTGGCACTTATATTGTGCAGCAATGAAATCCAAGAACTCATTGGTGAAGCAGTCTTCAAGAGATGGGGTGTCATCTGGGATCTCAACGTGTAGCGCCTCGAGCATTGCTGGCCGTCCGATCGCTTCACACAGGTACAAAAATAACGCAAAGGCAGACACAGTGTGGAAAGTGTACGACTCTCCATTTGGTATGGAAGCAACATCTTGGATGACTGAGGCCATCATGGAGTCATGGATGACGATGACTCTTCTTGCTTTGGGTGACAGTTGGCGTAGGAGATCCGCCACGGGCTGGCGGAGATGGGTGGTGGCTTCGAAGGAGGGTTGGAGATGAGAGGGGAACTTGTTTGTTGCATTGGGGTTGGGAGGAGGGGAGGGGAAAGGAGGGATTTGGAAGTCGTGGAATTGGACGTTGTTGGAGACCGAGGCTCGATCCCAACCGTGGACTCGGAGCTTGGCTTGGCGGTTGTGGGTGGGGGAGCCCACAAAGTGGACGGGGATGTCCTGGGCGGAGACGAGGCGGGAGAAGTGGAGGAGTTGGTTGAGGTGGCCTTGTGCTGGCAAGGGCACCATGACCACTACAACTTTGGATTGGTTAAAGCCATTTGGGGTGTTGTTTTGGCCGTTTTGGTGGTGAGCCATCGCTGAATTATGAAATATGAGACTCTGAATTATCAAAAGGGTTGCTATAGGCCAATATGATAGGGTTTGATTTGAATTTGTAGGGCGAGTTTGGGAGGTTTATATAAAACAAAAATTGGGACTGCTTGTGAAAAAGGTTAAAACAAATTGGTTTTTTAATTATGACCTTAAATAAGAAACAAAAATAGATTAGAAACAACAAGCTGTTTGTAATTCAAGTGGTTCAAAATAATTACATTTTCACTCAAAATCTTGTATTTGAATCATCATCCCCTCAATATCACTTGTATAATACATAAAAAATAAAAAAATAAAAACAGATTAAGAAGTATACTCTATTTAGAGGAATCGGCCAAATGGGTCATTGTCAGTGATGTAAGAATGAGATGGCATGAACATGTTTTCCTCTTTTGGGCCTTTCTCATTTCTTTTGACTTTTAAAAGGTCATTGTTTCTCTTTTTATTAAATACTCGACAACAGTGCCATCAAGAAAGATACGTACATATACCAACCCTTCTTTTGCGAGATCCGTTGCCACCTTTGCCACCTCTAGCCTTGTCGTTTTCTTTAGATTTCTGAAATTATGGGGCTTTTGTGGTTTGTTTTTGGTTATTTGAGTGGTAGCATATTGCTAGAGAATGATTTAATGGTGGTCTGGGGAGGTTGTGCATGGCTAATGCAAGTCGAACTCGAGGGACCCCTCGAATTTTCAGTCATTTATGACTCTAAAACTTGACGGGACCGCTGAGTTCATGTTCACCCACTAATTTTTATTTGTACAAAGAAATATTGTAAAGAGCATTAAAAGGTTAGACACACTTAATTGACTAACTGACTTAACTGACGTTAACTTGTTCATTCACTATTTAAAATGTAGATAACGTTAATTAGCTAATATATGAGTAACTCTTACATAGAACCGGTGTATAAAATTATGTACTTTTCTCATCATAAAACAGATCACATTATAAAAAAGATAAACATATATGTATGTACACAATTATTATTTATGTGTAAGAAAATTCGACATGTAGGCCTAGAATAAGGCCGCCGTAAAGCCAAGAGCTCTTGATTCAATGGCTATCAAGTCAAGTTTTCTGTTCTACCCTATCGCCAACAGAATATACAAGGATTTGTAACCAAAACTCGAAAGAAAAAGAGAATTTAAGGAACCTATATGTAACCCGCCATATCCTGTCTGTAGAAATGTAAAAAGGCCCAGCTCATCAAGTTTATGTTTAGACAAATAATCCACTTTTCAAAGATATATAAAATGGTTTTTTATTTCTTAGACAAACAATCCCTTTGATCGATGCATATCCACTTTTATTTTTTATAGTGGTTTTAAGATTTGTTGGATTGGCAACTTGTGCTTTTCTGAATGGCTTGTTTCACTTGTTCGAAAATGGTGCTTTTGCATTTTGTTCGACGTTTCTATCACTGTCCCATTTTATTAAGGAATAAGCTATAACTAAAAAAATTTATTTGATAGATTTTTTTAGTCCTATTATAAATTTTATTTTAACGATATGTCTTTTTATTTTTTAAGGAAATTCAAAGATCATCCTTATAATAAATTTAAAAAAATTAAAAATTATTAAGACATTTAGTTATGACCAATAAATAGACTAACACAATGTTCAAGAAACCATTAAAATAATTACCATTTAATTGACTGGTCAAATATGTATAATTAAATAGAAAAAAAGTGGTTATCATTGCGTAGGGTGAAAAAATCCTAGAACCCCTCCCTCTTTCTCCTTACCGACAATCAACCCTTCTTAAGCTAGAGGAAGGTAGTCACTGCCCTCCTCCCCTCTACCCATCTTCTCCCTTCCTCTACTCTTCTCCCCTTTTTTTTCCTCCCTCTCTTTCCACTTTCCTGGGGGCTCTTGTTGGCCCCTCTCTTCCCTTCCTCTTCTCCTCCCCATATTTACTTGGATCTTGGGTTTTTAGCCTCAATCTGTTCGGATTTAGGTTTGTTTGTGTGTTTGTTTTGTTTTGTTGTTTTTTCAGTGTTCTAAGTAGCTGGTGTTGCCTCTCTTTAGGTGGTGGCAACAGTAGTAAAGCTGGATTTGGTCTTTCTTTGGGAGAGTTGTGATACATGGTGGCTGATCTTTTGTCTCTGCTTCGAAGGCGGTAGCAACGACTGTTTGATCAAAATTCTGCACAGGGAATATTCCCTGGTTGATTCCTCGACCTTCAATGTTCCTTTTTTGTCTTTCTTGATCCCTGTGAAATAAATAGGAGTAAATAGACCACACCAGGAGGGTGTTGGCCAAAGACCCTCTAATACCTAAGTTAGTTCAATTGGATTTTAACAGAGATATGACAATAGCTAAAATGGATAGAGTTTTCTCTCACAAGAAAAGCCAGACGGCCTTAGGCGTGTGTGGTGGCGCTTAGCAGTGAGAGAGAGAGAGAGAGAGAGAGAGAGAGAGAGAGAGAGAGAGAAAGAGGATTTTTCTAGGGTTTTGAGTGTGAGTTAAGAAAAATCTCAATGTCTTGTGTAGCTATGTATTTATAGTCTCCTTGTGTGGTAGGGTTTTGGGAGAATAAACCTTATTTATTTAGGATTATTCTTCCCCAAAAAGATTATAAGAATTACTCCAAGATATTTGGTGGAAATTGGTTTCTTGATTTTGGGAGATATTTCTATCTTAAATCAAAGATAATTTTCCTAATTAAATAGAATATAATTAGGGTAATTAGTTTGACCTAACGAATATTCCTTTTCTACATGTCGTCTTCTTATTGGCCGGTGAAATATATGTTCCTAGAGTGATGCTGGTGGTAGTTGTTGGGATGTGGTAGTGTGCCTTCTGAGGGGTTTCGTCTTCAGTTTTAGCATTTGTTTTGCTTTCCTTTTCCATTGTTATGTTGCTCCTTTGCAGCTCATCTCTACTCTGCGTTGCCCAATGTTTGGTCATAGGAGTTTCTTTGTTAGGTTCTGAGTTGAGTTAGGGTGTTTTTCAAGGGCATTATTGTTTTTGTACTCTCCCTCCATGTGCTCCTAGGTTTCTGTTCTTGGTGTGTTTTTGCAGTTCGTGGGCGGTCAAAAGACTATGAATTTTTCTCATATAAGTCTTTTTTTTGACAATTGGAATACGATGCGGTTCTCTTTATAGGTCTACTGTGTTGGTGTTTGGTTGGGTTTTTTCTGTTCTTGTAAAGGTCTTTTGTGGTCTAGTTGGACTCTCTTGTTAGTCTTTATCATGTATGGTTCTCTTTCGTACACTGGGGTTTGTCCCAAATGGCTTTCCTAGGACGGTTTTAATGAGGCTATAGTATTCGTGCTAGTCTTTGTATACCATTTTGGATTATGAATGAAATCTTCTTTTCATAAAATTGCCTGGTCAAATGAAGTCGGTTCAAGTGATTTTTTTTGTCATGAAGATCTTTGAAGAAATACCTAAAAACTAGACGGTTCGAATCATTAAAATACAATACGGATTGGTCCTACAAGGGCCCCTCAATTGAAGCTCTATATATATATAAGTTTATTTATCCTAGGGATCCTAACATTCCGTACGTCATATAAAAATTTAGTTGTCTCACTTGAAGGAGAATTGGAAAATTAGATACCAAGGAAGTGTGATGCAAATATATATTATTTACCAACATGAACCATTAAGATAAAATTCATGAACGAGGAAGCACATTCATTTGGAATAGATTTTTTTGGTTAAGATCTGCTCAGTATTATCTAGGTTCATGATATAATTATTTATAATAAATATGTTTTCCTTCGTTCAATGCAAGTATTATCTTATGTTTGTAAGAGTATCTGCAATGGTTGCTCAACAATTAAGTTCAATAGTTCAATTTATTGAACTTTTTTGTATCTATTGAATTGAAGTACAATTTCACTTGCAGTGAGGCAGTTCAATAGCTTATAAATTAAAAAATTTATATATATTTTCTTGCGAACCCAAAGATCATCTACATGTTGGTCGGTACCTAGTACCTACAATCGGATCTTGCGAAATTTCAAGAGTCTGTGTACAGTAATTTTTCTTTAGATGAGTTCCCTTTCTTTGGTTGCTTATTTTTTATACAAAATTAGTGAAATACCCATTTCTAGACATGAAACTATAAATATACCCTATACCATTTAATCTTTATAAATATACCCAAAAGAAACCCAAAAATAAACAATTGTATATTTTTTAATTTAATTAATAAGATGAAATACCTTTATAACCCTTTTTAGCATTAAATTAGTTTTGGATATGCAGAGAAGATAATTAGACAAAACCACTCCTGAGGTTTGAAGCAAGCCCCTCTCCTCCTTCAAACCCTCGCATCTCCTATGTTCTCTCCCTTCTCTCTCTCTGCCTTCAAAGTAAGCCAAACAGTCTCAGAGCTATGGACCAACACAAGACCAACGAAAATCCTCCCTCGTCACACCGTTGACAATCTCCGTTACGTTGGTGGGCTCAAATGTGTTCTCATAAGCGATGCCTCCATTTCCTTTGCAGGTTTGTTCCATCTGCTTCAATTCGTTAAGTTCCTTTTTATTTTTGCTTAATTTACTTGAATTTCGACTTGATTTCAGTTTCTTCGTTGAATTTGGTGCTAATTTTCATTTTTTATATGAACAGAGCTAATGGTTAAGCTCGCGGAATTCTTTGGCTACTACTGTAGATTTGAGGTGTCAATTACCGGATGAAGGTGTTCAGAACGCCGACGCCGGTGGTGATTGCGAGAAGAACGAAGATGAAGACGATTTCTCTTTCGCACCCGACGGATCGTCGATTTCCACCGACGATATATTCCAAAATGGCCAGATTCGTCCGGTGTTCTCGATTTTCAACCGGAATCTCCTATTCTCCGATGCCGACGACCGTCATTGAATAAGCTTTTCTTTGAAGAGCGGGATACATCAACCTCGGCAACGTCGTTTTACAACTCAGGAGGTGGACTCGGGTCGTGATCTATGAGATCAACCAGCTTCTAAGTTTGATCATCAACACCTTCTACAACAAGAAGGAAACCTTTCTATGTGAGCTCATTAGTAATGCCTCTGATGTACGTATTTTCACCTTTTTATTCTTATCCTGATTTATCATTTCAGTATTGTACGTATTTTCACCTTTTTATTCTTATCCTGATTTATCATTTCAGTATTTTCTAGTATTTATTGTATGAATCTTTGTGTTTTCTTTTTGTGTTTGGCGTGTGAACGTTTTAAATTCAACGATTTAGTTGGTATGCTTAGGTTAGAAATCTAAACATGTTAACTTTTTATGCTGTGGTTTATGATTGTTTCAATATTGAAGGAAACTAATTTATTTGTTCTTTAGTCATCGTTACTTTTTTAGTTAAAAGTTTGAGAATATTGGGGGTTTTTGACTTAGTTGTTCTCTTATGGCTTAGAAACACTAGATGAGGTTTGCTGGATACATTTTATGGAGTTTAGAGAAGAATCTAGATAAGGTTTTGTAATCGTTTCCTTTTGTTTTAATTTTTGAAGGATAGTAGCCTCTGGTCATGCTTAGGGCTACGAAATTACAGTTAAGTTGAATTAATTATACGATGGTTCCATTTTGTGCCTATGATCCACCAATTGTGGGAAACAATTTATACTGGTGCAAGTCCTTTAGGCAATGATTTAGATGATGTTCTTGTGTTTACTGGAAATATGACAGTTGTAAGACGAACATCACTATTCTTTCTTAACATGTGCTTTCCATAGAGAGGAAACAGAAATTTTGAATATAGCATGGGTCCCTTTTTCGCTTATTTATATTTTTGTTTAGTCGTGTTTTTTAGGTTAAAATTTGAGTTCCCTGATGTTGAGCAATTCAAGAGCTACTTGGCCAATAATGCTTCTGTGGCAAATCAGAATTTATAATATGACTGCTAGTGATACACAAACTTGCAAAGTGCAACATAAGACCAACTATATCATCTTTTGGTTTGAGTGGAGTTTTTGTTTAGGTTGGCCTGCTGTCATGCTTGCATTAGTTATGAACGAACGATTCTATTATTTCTATTGTTGTAAATTGTCTTATGGGCTGGGGCATAATTTTCATTGACTTGGCATGTTATCCTTGGATGTAAGCAAGATGTTAGGTTAAAACATTCCTTGTTTACTTTTATTAGTGATTCCAAAGTGAGAGGTAGATAAGTCTCAGCAGAAGAACAAGTTCTCATTTTCTTGAAGTCTTTTCTGAATGCTCAAATTTTGCAGTTTTGATGAGCGTCTTGCTGCACAGAGAAAAGAGAAAGAAATGGCAACAGCCGAACTTGGGTTTAAAAAGCCATTGAGCAAGGAGAAAAAGATAGTAAACAAGAAGGAAAGGCTAGCTGCAATTGGTAATTCACCTGGTTTAAAATTTAGCATCCATGATACGGCACTATACCTGACTATAGTTATGGAATTTCGCAACCAACTATTTGATTTGGAGTCTCAACTCAGTTTGCAATCAATAGCATGATAGGCATTAGAGTTTAAGTCAAGTCCTGCGTTTAAAGACATTTTTTTGCGGATAGAAATAATTGTATATTCCTTTAACGTGTCCAGCTTCTTGTTTAGTTTAGTAATAAGAACCTGACAGCTTTCTCATGGCTGATCATTTATACTGGGAACAGTTCATTGCATGTCGAGTTTGAGACAAAGTCAGGAAAGTCTCTAGGATTAACAAGTAGTTTAAAAGACTTCTAAGTCCATATGTATGTATGAGTTAGTATGTAATGTGGCCCTCTTACTTTATTTGGTTTACAATTGAATATGTAAATTAACGAACACTGGATCCTCTATTCATATCTCAAATATTTTCTGATTTGGTTAGACTTTATTTGGTTTATCATACCTATGATGCAAATGAAATGATGTTGTTATTGACTTCCAATAAGTGGTATGAACAGTTGTTATACTGTTCATACCTTGAAACTGAGTTGATTTCTATGACATAGTATTAACAGTGTACGTCTATGACATAGCATTAACAGAATTTCAGTAACAAAGCATGCTCTATAATTTGCTATATATATAGTTGTGCACTTGAAGTTTATGATATGTAGAATGTGATTTTTACTAGGAAGATAGTTCTATGACATGGTATTAACAGTATACATTTTTTTTTTTTTTTTGTAGAGGTATCTTGTTATTACTAGTATTCTTCGCTGCTGGGGTTGGCAAGACAATGCTTATCAGTGATGCTGAGAAAGTTTATGCCTTTGGAAAGGACTCAAGATGGTTCTATGACATAGTAATAACAAGATAGTTCTATGACATAGTATAAACAATGTACTTCTGTGAAATGGTATTAACAATGTTTTTCTATGAAATGATATTAACAATGTACTTCTATGACATGGTATTAACAATGTACTTCTATGACATGGTATTAACATTGTACTTTTATGGAATGGTATTAACAATATACTTCTATGGAATGGTATTAACAATATACTTCTATGACATGGTATTAACATTGTACTTTTACGGTTTACTTTTTTTTTTGGGCCGAAAGTTATGGAATACGAGATGGTACAATGTTTGGGCTTGTTTATAAATTTGGGCTGGGTTTGTTTTGGGTGTTTTTTGAGTTTTTTTCTGTTGGGCTTGATAGTGGCAGTGCTGTATTTTATTGGAACTTCAACACTAATTTGTTATTTAATAAATGGATTTTGGGTGTGTTTATGAAGTGTTTTCCATGTGGGGTTTTTTTATAATTTCAACTCCTATTTTGGGTATATTAGTGAAGATCCCTATTTTTTATTGAAAAATAATTCAACATAAACAATTTTTTTGTCGGTGTAAGAAGTTTTTGGAGAGTTGTTTGCTATATATGTATTTATAGGTAAATAATTAGTCGTCCATTTGTGTTTTTCAAAAGTGAAATAAATTAGCAATGGCTAGTATATATAATTAGCTATCCTTTTTTCGAAAAGTGAAATAAATTAGTAATGGTTAGTATATATAATTAGCTATCTTTTTTTTTTTGAAAACTGAAACAAAGTAGTAATAGCTAGTATATATAATAACTAGATGTTTCTTTTTTTAAAAGTGAAATAAATTAGAAACAAGTAGTTGCTTTGAAAAAAGAAAAAGTAACGGTTAGTTTACACTAACTAAATGTAATGGAAAAATTAAACAGTAATGTTGTCCATGTCAATAAGAGAGAGGCTGTAGAGTTATTATGATGTGTCAGCTTATTGAAATGAATTTCATTTCAAAGTTCATTTTATTGACCTCTAAAATGAACTATTGATCCCAGAAATGAAATATTGATCTCTGAAATGAATTGAACTTTACTACTTCAACTCAAAAGTTCAATTTATTGAAATGACCCTCACCATTACATATACTCTAAATAGACAGTTCTGAATATTGAATGAAATTAATTAAGTTTTTTTTCTTCTACATGTGTTTCTTCTGAAATTAATTGGGTATTCTTAGAATCAACAGCGTGTAATTTGTATCTTGCTCAAAGTGTCATTGCAGCAGTTGGTTTAGAGCTTTGGCTTCAATCAGTTTCATTGTTGGATGCAATTTTTATCCAATAAATAAAATAACTCCATTATTTAACACATCGGATGGAAGGAGATTTAGACAAAGATATTAAATTATCAACTATGGACTCTTTAAATTACCTCTTTAGACAAATTTCAAGGAGGAATTAGAAAAATACAATTTCACCCATGCGCTGTATCCACTTTCTAAAATTGGGAGACGTATCTAAAAGCTCCTAAATCTGAGGAGGAAGAAAAGACTCTTAGTGACTCCCTATAATTAAATACTACTTTACTTCAATATTATTATTTTAAACATTTTGTTTAATGTTAACTAGTTTTTTGTTATTAGTTTATATAGAGAATGAGCATTTATGTTAAATTAAAAAGGAATGAAAGCATTTATGATAAAGGAGTTCGGTTGGAGTTTAAATTTCATAATTCATTAAAAAACACCACTAACTACAAAGGACCATTATAATAACGAAACAGTAATTTAATGTCACAAAAGAGGAAAAAAAAAAATCTATATATAGGAAAGTACAATATTGGTCATTTAATGTCACAAACCACAGCCTGCTGACATGTGTCCTAGGGTACGTCTGAGTTTCTTGTGAGCCACTTGTCTGTCTCATGTAGCCAGCTGCTACATAGCATTCTCCCTTTAATTCGAATGGTACAAAGAAAGCAACCATGCATATTTAATTTGATATTCCTTTCTCTCTAATCCTGTGACAGCTATAAACTACCATGCAATTTTCATAAGCATTTTCTGGCTGAGCTCAGCAGTATTATAGTTCGCCTGTTTCTTTCTTGTGGCTGAAAACATTTTGTTCAAGTTTTGGGAGGGGTTGCAAAGGGTTTAGGGTTGAGGCATTTATCGTGTCCAAATATATAAACTCAAATTATTTACACATTTATTGTGTCCGGTATCTCGTATTTTGCCTATTTCTTTATTTTTATTTTTCAAACCAAGCAAAAAAAAACACGTAAGAAAAGGACTACAATAAATATGAAAATCACATCTTATACATGAAAACCGATGCCTATATCCCTCGGATATTTTTTGAAAATTTGGATTTTTCTTGGTGGGTTTGCATATAAACATTGGCTAATTGTCACTTTCTTATATCCTTATCCCTATCCAGCAAGCACAGTGCTGGTGCGCCAGTCAATTCTGATTGCTAAGCCAGCCATGTCATCTGTTGCATGCAGCCACAACAGAGGGAGGACAAGGCAAACGTTAACATCTTTCTGACATGGAAAGAAAGACATGCACATTATTATTGTCATGCCTCCAAGTCCATCATTTATTTTATTTTATTTTATTTTATTTTTTATTTCCTCAGAAGGAACATCAATAATTTTGATGCAAATTTATTTATTAATTTTTTGAAAATATTATTATGAGCGCACAATTTATTGTGCACCATTTTGGTTGGAAAAGATATGAGATGTACAAACGCATCCGCTAACTATGATAGTTACAAAAATTTTAGGGTTGGGGTTTTGACCGAACAAGAACAATCCACAACCGGCTGGAAGGGACTGAAATAAAAACGGAGATTTACTATTATATCTAATATAAGAGCTTAAATTATAAATAATAAAAAATTTAAAAACACACTCAAAGTCCATTTACAACATAACAAAAAGGGTTTTAACTTCTTTTAAATTACAAAATTACCATTGATTTCTTAAAACAAACTCAACCCCACAATCTCACAAAGAAGCGCAAAACACTCAACAAGGCATCAAAGTAATTTAATAATCAAAATTAAATTCAATAGGGCTCGTTGTCATTTTTTGAGTTTGTTTATAGAAATTAAATGGTGTAGAGTTTATCTATATTATTAGTGCTAAGAATGAATATATAACTAAATATCTCTAAAATATATCGATTAAAAATGGTTTTTAAATTCCAAGAACCGGACCGGTTCTATGATTTTCAAAATTAATAATAACTTTTCATGTGGCAGCTCCCTCACTACAAAGAAATTATACCTTCGTGCTATTCTTTCCTCTCTTGAGGCGCATTAAGGGAAATGGTCTCTTCCCAAGGTGAAGTTTCTTGAAAAATGTTAGGACAGTTTTCAATAGGTTAAAGAGGCAATAGAATGTACAACAACCATACTTGGGTGATGGTTCGCAAAGGTGGAGATTGTCGTAGTTTGCTCGTCATTCTGGATTGAAGTTTTGAAGTAGGAAAAACAACTGGAATATGAGGACCGGCCCTTAATACTGAGAGTGTGGTTTTTGGAGCAGCAACAAGGCAGCCAGTCAGAGTAGTTGACCAACCAGTCACAATTTGTTGCAAATCGAGTGACTAGTACCTAGCTGACCGATCGATTATCAATTTTCCCGCTTTGTCTATTATTTTTGAGACTTTTAGTTCGCTACTTCAGGTCTAATTGTAACCTAAGTACTATAAGTAGGATTTCATGAGGGTTCAATAAAGTTGACGAGAGTGCAAGAGAGGCACCAAAAGATTGAGTAAGGGTGAGAAAAAATAGAGAACTAGGGTTTTGCATAGGGGCTAAGGGAGTTTGATTGTAAATCAAAGTTATTCATATTATTCTAGTGAAATGAGAGATCACTAGAGAGTCCATAAAACACATAATCAAACATCTATAGATTCTTGTGTTTTACCGAATTACTTGTGTCTTCATCTTAGCTTTGTATCTTTTAGCTCCCACACACACACACACACACACAACCCCCTTCTACTGAGGACTTGCCACGTATTCTTTCAATCAAGAAAGAGAGAAAATGTGGGAGACAAAAAAAAGAATATTAAGTAATTGAAATAACAAAGGAAGCATACCACCCTCCTTCTCTAAGTTGAAACTCTATCGATGGTTTTTTATTTATTTAAAGTTTTGATAATAATTTATATATATACGTCAAACTGTAATTTATAAGAGAGAAAGATGCAATAAAATACATTTGAATTTTGATAATGTAGGTTAGTCAATCAAACGGCTTTCGATCACCACAATAAACTTATTAAGAAAGTTGTGGATCCAATTGCCACACATAACACAGCGCAACACAAAACAACACAAGCAAGCTTTGGTTTTCTGTCGAACTCGTGTCATTGAGGGGACTGCCAAGTGGATGTGGGTGCTTTTCAAGTCCATCACTTGATCTATGTAGAGCTTTAGCTCAATTGGATAAAGAAATAAAGAGATAAAAACAAAATTGAATCTGAGCATAATCCGAGTTGGTACTTCCTATATATTATATTTGCTTTCCCAACTTTTCACAAATACTAGACATCATCAGGTCTTTTCAGAAAGTCCCATACGCTAAGTCTTGCCTCTCATTTTTGGCTATACCTAAAAACATCATTTTTATTTTTTTGTTAATATTTGTTTTACATGTCTAAAATTTGCTTAATTTTCTTAAAGTTTTATTTATTGGACATAAAATTTAGGAGGATGGGAGACTATCCCATTTCAGGATATTAAGGTCTCTTTGAAGACTTACAGTGAGGGTCTTAAGTCCTTTTTTGACTTTTACAAATTACCCACCAAAAGAATTGTCAGTGGCGAAACTCGAACTTAGACCTGAATAGTGAAGAGAACGAATCTTACTAACTCAACCATATGGTAACAATTGGCTTACGAAGTGAGTATAGGGGCCAAAGAGCTTACATGCGACAGGGATGTCACCGTGACAGTATCTCAAACTTATCACATATTGTCATGTCAAAAAATTAAAACACATGACAATGAGTGATTGTCGTGAGATAACGTCACAGGAGTATCCTCAGTATAAGTAAGTTTTCTCCTTTTGGAGATTAGTCTGTGACTAAGTCCCAACTGGTAGGGGAGCTTCATGGCAACTTCATCCAAGTGTTTTGATCGGGTGAGCACAGATAGACCCAACCACCACAAGTAAGGTTGGGGAGTTAGGTCCATGGAATAATTCGTATACGTCTAGTCGGATTCAGTGTGAATGAAGGATGGATATCCTACTTATTCCGATCTTTCACATGGCGTTTATTAGTGAGATGATGTGTCAACAAACTTCATCAATACTTGATTTTATTCTTGATTTAAATAGAATGTGAACCTATTCAATGAGCCACGCCCACATTTATAATCTTTGGTGATGAAACTTCACTTCGAGCACAGAAACGTGTAAATACTTATTTTAAGTGTTAGTGCTAAACATAATCAATCAAGTGCCGTCATTAGATAGATCTTGGACACAAAAATCTGCCCACGTTCATTCACACAATTTTTTATTTTTTATTTTTTATTTTTTATTTTTTATTAAAAAGGGGGCAAAGAGCATGCACATTAATCTTCATTGACACATGATCATGACATTTTAATTTTCATAACAAAAACGTTTTCGTAACAAATATTTTTTCTCTTCCCAAATCATAGATTTAGAGGGTCCCCAGATTTTATTCAATACAACTCATGTCATACTCCACTACGTGTTCAAGATTGTAGCATGTCGGCAGCACAGAAAGGCTGCTTAGATTGATGATGAGGAAGTATATCACCTGTTGTCAATCAAGGAAAAAGTTTTGGTCTTTTCTAAGACATGCCAAGAATGAGTCGCCAAAGTTTCAAATTAAGGCCATACCTCTCATGTGTACTTGGGTAGCTTTATTATCTCGAACGGAATATAAAAAGATGAGAAAAAAACAGATAGGTGCAATGCAAAACAAAGTTTCTAGTTGGTACATTCCATCATTATGTACTTTGCTTTTACCCAAGTTTTATCGAAGAAATTTTCCTAGATCCTATGCCTCTTGGCTCTTACCTCTTTCGATAATGCCAAATCAACCACGCTTTTACCTTTGATGTGTATTATTAGTCATAAATTGTCCAAATGTACGTACGATTAATCATACTTTTTACTTCTCCTTGTATAATCTATTTCTAACTGGTTTTTTTTCTTCGTGCCTTATTAATTTCTTCCAGAAGATTATGGATCAAAAGCAATTATTTATATATTCAAGGGTGACTACACGCACGTGGATGATTATCAGTTGTTGTTAGTGTGTTGGGGGACTCGCGTGCATTCAGAGACAAACTCAAGATTTCAAAATGAGGTAGGCTAAATTTACCTAACGTACAAACCTACTAAGAAGATAGAAAACTGATGATACGAGTGAATTTCGTTGATAACAAAAGAATTCCAAGATTCTTTGATCTCTAAGATTTTTTATATTGACCCGACATTATAAAAGTATAACCTATTAAATAATATATACAAGACAACATGTCAGCAACTAATTAATTCAATAAATCTCACTGATTGATGATTCATTATTCATACAAGTAAGAACACCAAAATTATTATAATAGTTTTCTCTATTTCATGACAATAAAAGCCTTTGATTGGTTTTCTCATAGGAACTCTCTGACAAAATGTAATGGAAGTAATTCTTTTAGCCTTAGTATGAAGAAAAGGAAAGCTAGTGATATGAATGTTTTTCCAAAAAATCTAAAAATAGTTGATCACATGTTTATCAACTCAGAATTGATGTACAACATAATTAGTCCAAGTAAAGTTTCCAATGTTTTCAAAAAGAAAAATATAGTTTCTAATATCAACTAACATTAATTTCACACTAATCGAGGAAAAATTTATTATGTTTACACTTTTCTATCCTTTGCAAAGATTTACAAGTCAACCTTTTGAGTTGAAAGACAAGAAAAGTCACTTGGGCTATAGCTCAGATTAGTACTTTGCTAGGTATGTCCCTGCATGCATTAATTGTAAGATTTTTATGTCTTTAAATCTCACTCAGGTGGAGACTAGGAATTTGATTATAACTGGACTTGTAAGTCTTGGAGAGAAGTGTTTCAGTTTAAGTCCAAGACTACTAAGATTCCTAATTCATAGTGGATTAGAACTCCTAATTCTAATGCAATAAGGAGAGGTTGTGGACTCCTTGATGGGTAAGGAGTCCCGACTGATGCATATAAATACATAGTCCCTGCTCATATCGGATTACCCCATTGTAAAGAGCTCATACTCCATCTGTGAGAGAGTATACATAAATCGATATTGAGAAGAAGTGATGTGTGTCAAGTTGCTCGTTCAATCATTCCAATGGCTACAAAACAAAGTAGTGTTCTCTTATATGCAATCTAATTGGTTTACAAGTGGTATCAGAGTTGAAATTTAGGCCAGCTGAAAGATAAAATTTTCTCTAATACCAACAAATAACCTAGAAAATTTTCTGCTGCTTCCTCTATGTGGATGGTATTGTTGGCAAGGTGGAAATCTGATTTCTGCCTTTGTCTTAGCTTTATCTTATGTCTAGTGTGAGTCTGGTTTGGTTTCTTTTTGTTCATCTTATTCTCTCATTTTCTCTTAATCATTAACTCCGATGCCTATTAATGGGTTGAGTGATGAGTTTGTTGTGTTAATTGGCTGGGTTATCTATCAAATGTTTTAAGGTTTTTTTTGTTTTGTTAATAGGTTAGGTTGTTAATGATTATATTTACCAAGTTGATTTATCAAGTGGGTTGTACTCAACATGTGGGAAAGTTTTACTTCAAAATTCTTTGGTTTAAAGCCAAAATTATTTTTATTTATCTATATATATAAAGCAAAAAGTAGAGAATTGTGAAATATTCAAAATATCAGAAAATGTCATTGGTTAATAAAAACATTAAGAATTGAAATTATTAATTAAATGAGGATAATATGGTAAATTAACACTTTTTCATTTAAAAATTAAAAATTAAAAATTAAATCAGGTAATGAGTCCTATTTTTATGGACGACGACTACTTGTTATCTTTTTAATTATAAAATATTAAAAAAAATTCAATTGGCACACACATAGTATATACTACCCTCTCCGCACGCGCTTCCGCGCATGCGAGATACTTTTTTAAAAAAAAATTATTTTATTTTAGAATTAAAAAATATAATGGGTAGTTGTGTTCCATAAAAATAGGATCCATTATTTGATTTTTCTTTTAATTTTAATTTTTTTTAATATGAAAAAGTGTGAATTTACCATATTATCCTCATTTAATTAATAATTTCAATTCTTAATGTTTGCATTAACCAAGGGCATTTTTTGGTATTTTGAATGTTTTACCATTCTCTGACTTTTGCTTTATATAAATAGATAGGGAGACTTTGGAAAAACCCAAAGGAGAGAGAAATTTTTTAAAAGAATCCAAAATGGACAAAATGCCCTTATTTATTTTTGGATTTCCTAAGGAATCCTTTACATTTGCATGTCTTTGATTTGAAAGTTGAGAGGTTTTTCTGTCTTTTTAGAAAAAGCTTTGGCTTTTTCCAAAAGTGAAAGTTTTTTTGTGGCTAAAACCTAAATTTACTAAATAGATACCCATGTTATTTTTTCTTAATTCTAAAAATAAAATATAAAAGATAAAAGAAAATCAATTGGCACATGCTTTTATAGATAAAGCAAAAAGCGAAAAATGGTAAAACATTCAAAATACCAAAATTTGCCCTTGGTTAATGAATTTATTAAGTATTGAAATTTTTTATTTATATAAGGATAATATAATATAGTAAATTAAGAACATGGGAACCTATTTTCATGGGACATAACTTCTCTATGTTTTTTTCTTCTTTTTCTTTTGGACTCTCTCTCTCTCTCTTTCTTTTTCTCTTTTGGGATTCTCTTTCTTATTTCTTAAATTAAAAACTAATTTACTAGTGTTTATTAATGAAATTCAATTGTACCATCGAGTTTAGTACATAAGTTTTCCTAAACCGACTTTTAAATCCTATATCCGCCACTGTTACCCTTCAAGGATTCTTAAGATATCCTTATTGATGTAGGATTAAACCTCTTTATTCTGAACAGATTATGACTATTGATCCATAAAACCCTAGCACATAAAATAATTTATTGTGGGCCACTGGTAATATCCTAGTTGAATTCCTAACCAGATTAAGATCCAGTATCGTTTACGTAACTAGGAGACAAAATCCATCTTGACCAACAAAAAAAAAAAACGAGGAGACCAAATCCAAATAAGAAAAAAGGGGTATTAAACAAGAAATAACTTCCAACAAAACTTACCATAAAAATAAAATAAAATAAAATAAAAAAAAACCAGAATCCTTCATGTATCGGATCGGATTGTGGAGGGAGGGCATAGGATGGAAACAAAGCTTTCTTGAGACAAGTCTTGCCTCTCCTTCCCCTTCCCTATATTTAAAGGTTTATTTCAGGGCTGCCTTCCTCTCTGGTTCACCTCCCCTGAGGGACAAGGGAGCCCTAAAAAATCTTAGGAACCCTCCTTGAAACCTCATCAGGGTATTTCTTTTCTTTTTTCTTTCCGTTTTTTCAACAGTTTATTTTTTTTTTTATTCTAAAAGATTGTATCATGTCGGCAGGCTGCTGTATTCATGTGGAGTTATGGATAATTTCTCAATTTTTTGTCAATCAGTCAAGAAAAAGAGAATATGGCAAAAAAAGAGCCAGCATATAATAAAGTAGGGTTGATGATGTAGGCTAGTAGGGACAAACTATTTTCTGATTTTCGACCATAACAAACTTGAGTTTTGTATGCTACCAACCACACACACCACAATGATCTTTGATTTTCTGCTGAATTCGTGTCAAGGAGGCGTGTGGGTGTTTAATAACACATGCTAAGGCGTCGAGAAAAGTCTCCATAGCTCTCCTGTCTTTGTGTGGCTTTATATCAAGGGCACAAGTTGGTACAAAACTAAACTTTTAGTTGGTATTTTCAATTATTATGTACTTTTCATTTTATGGTATCATCACGTGTTATAACTCGTTCACCTGTTATAACATAGGTGGGCGTATATTAAGTCTCTTAACTCTTACCTATATAATGATGCTTAATCAATCACGTCTTTATTATTTATGGGTCGCGCTTTTCATATGTTAATAATCAGGAATCACCCACATTTGCATACTATCACTACTCCATTGCTAAATTTAAACAGAAAAAACCATATCACTACTCCTTGCGTCTTTCCCTCTCTCACTTTTTCTTCCCTGCCTTATTGATTTCATCCATAATAATATGATCAAGAAGCAATCACGCATGCATTCAGGATGGCTACAAGCACAACACGCGTGATTATACTAAAGTGAGTATAAAAAATTCAATTCAATCCTCCACTAGACAAAATTTGAGGTCGCATATGTTGAACCGCGCAACCAATTGCAGACCACCATTAGAAAAATCGAAACATATCCATAAATTTTTTGACACAAAATGTGCGATACATATACTTTTTTGTGCATTATTTGTTTACAAATAATTGTCATTCAACATCTTTGTCTGAACCAACCACTCTCTCTCGACGAGCTCTAATCTAGTAAAAAAGAATCGTGACTTGTAGATTAGTAATCTCAAATTTAAATTAAAAAAAACCCTCCCTCTTTCTAATTTTGGGCAAAAAAAAGTAAAACATCCTCCCTCTACATGGGCTTTACACCTTTCCTGCCGGAGAAAGAGGCCACCATATGAGACAGTGAAAAGATGCATTTATCATCAAAATCAGAATCTTCATGCGCACAATCAGATAAGAGTACATTGTGTAGGGGAAGGAGGACCCACTTTTACACTGTTTTTGGAGTCTACGTGGGCGTGACATAAGATGGAAAATGCTTTCTTGATATGACATGCACGAACTTACCCTATCAAATCTTGGACAGGAGAAGGCTAATTTCGATTGGAAAAGAGATGGCGAAAACGTGTTTGGATTTTGCAAGATATTTGTTGATTGTACATGGAAAGGAGGAACAACAACAACCAAAAATATCAAGATAAATATGTGAAATTACAAAAATGGTTTGATTTGAAGACAACAACTGAAGACACTCAAAATCAGGCACACAAATTTTCAGCCCTGCTTACAGTAAAACTTCCTTTACTAAGATTTCCCTTCTTTGCTTGTTTTGTTTGAAATAGAACCGGGCCGGGTATAATCCAGTTGAAAAAAAAAACGACAGTAAATGAAGAATAGAGATCAAACTCAACTATGACATCTGCTAGACCTAATTGCAATGGAAACAGAGTATTATAACTCCAACAGCAACATTGCATTTGCTAAGCAATTTGCATGAACTTCAACGATCAGTTAAAAGCACAGATCAAAACGGAAGCAACTACAAGAAGGGATGTTAAGGATATACCATCTCAACGTTTACACATGTAATTAGTAAAAAATGTATGTACTCCAAATTCCGTTCTTGCATACATCTTTTGAAAGTTAGAATGCCCCTGCCTGACGTCAGTGACATGCACCTTGTAATAAAAGCAATATTAAAATTGTGTCACTACTCACTAGCACAAGCATAATAGTGTTGCCGAGGGAAGCAGAACCCAAATCAGTATTTCATCCTTGGACTTCTGGAGCGGTTCAATTGTGGTGATCTACAGAGAAGAGGGAAGGAGCTATCAATTATTATAAGAATAGCTAAATCCGGCTGCTTAAACAATTGCATCCTAAGAGATTTCTATATGCAGAAAAGCTAAAACAATTTGATGGATTGAATATGCATATAAAGCATTTATGCATCTAACCACAATTGCTAGGCATGCCACAAGGGGGTTTTATAACTAGTGAATTTAAAAAAAGAAAAAAAAAGTAGACTTTCTTTGCACAAATATATATGATGTATTTACCTTCACTCAAAAGAGCAGATAAAGGAATTTACGTGAGCACATCAATAGAAGGTAAATAAAGGGTTAACAAGCAAACGAACCTTCTTGAATTACTTCCAAAGGGACCAGTCATGAAAGCCGAGTTAACAAGGATGGTCCGACCAAAAAGTTTAGTGCCATTCATTGCTGATATTGCTGCATCAGCTTCCTCAAATGTCTCATATTCAATCAGCGCATTACCCTGAAATTGTTTAGCATTAATAAGCATAAACAGGTATCCTACGTTTTCTCACCCTATTCTTAAGTAAAGCCCTCTATTGGAGTACAAAAAAAAATTATCCAAGAAATTATATGGTCCCGGCATTCTCTTTTTATTTATTTTGAAGATAACATTTTTTAATCAACAAAATACAGCACAGATTGTGGAGGAGCCCACCTCACCACCTCAAACCGTAAGTGACACTAATGATGAACAACAAACGAGATTCTAATCAAGAACTACATCTCTGCTGCCTTCCAATCAAAAAATATTGCAGAATAATCCCTTTAAACTCTCTAGAAACTAATGCCCAAAGAGAAGACCGACCGATTTCTGACCCTCACCCATACTCCAATCCCACCCGACTGTGAACCTAAAAAAATTTCTTCATCATGAGTTGGCCGACCAAAAGAATAGTTCATAGACCCAAACACTTCGAGTGAATGACAGAGCAGCATCCATGCAGATGAAGCACGAATCCAATATATAACCCATCCAAAAATTCAGCAATTGGATACAACGAAAATTAAACCTCAAAAGAAGAATTTCAAATGGACAAGTGTACATTTATTAACAGGCCAAAAAAAAAGTAATATATGCAAAATGACAGGTCATAGATTTGAAAACGTCACAAAAGAATAGGCATGTGAAAGGGTCTATATTATGCCTAAAATTCCTAACCAAACCACAGTATGATGACTTGATGGGATATGAATCATAGGATGTGGGTAGTACCTTACATAACTGACTGAAGGTAGCCATAGTTTATGGTTTTAGATAACCAATATATCCATCATGATCAACAACAATAACTTTTTGACAGGAGCAAAAACATTAACTTGGAAATGGGAATCTCAGTATTTGATTCCCATGATGAACAAAAGAATTAAGATCCAACTAAATTTTCATGCACATTGCAAGACCTCAAAAATCCAGATAATTGGATTTGCATGTGCATATTGCAAGACCTTGAACTCCAACACCATTTCACATTTGATGAATCTGAAAGTGAAAGAAGATACTTTGAATAACATCTTAAGGCAAGAAAACACTACCTTAAGGCTTCAATCCTATATAATAAAACCATTAGTGCTCAAACAGGAGCATGGCCTAGGTTTTGTCCGAAAGCATGAAGATAAAAATAAAAAAACTTACCTTAGCAAATCCAGTGCGACGGTCAAGATTCATATGCAAATTCTTGATTTCCCCATAGTAACCAAATGCATTCAAAATATGATCTTCCTGTGCCTCTTCATGTATCCCAGTGATCAATACAATCCATCCTTCAATAGCTGCACACATAATAACCCAAAAATCACCCAGAAATAAGCCAACCTTACTAAGTGACAGCAAAAGGACAAACATATTTGTTGAATACCAAGAATGAGAGTTGGACTACATATTGCAGCAAATGAATCATTAAGACCCATAAAAAATTACATTACCCACTCCTCTCATTGTAACAATAGAAAGAGACAGATCATGGTACCCAAAAAAAAAAAAGAAATGACTCCGTACAAAGACAGTTCATCCCACAAGGCTTTCATCATAGTGAGATAGGAAGAGACGGAAATTTAAGCTTGATGAAGATCTTTCAAGATAGCATCCAACAACCACAAAAGAATCATTGTAATGTAATGAGCCTAGCTGCATAATCTGGTGAAGAAGCATCAGATTGTTTGACAATACCATCAACAAACACAAGTTTGTTTTTTACTGTAAGTGCCATATGCACCATCATGCTCCTTGGCTGATTGTAATAACCATCAGGAAGGGTAGACAAACACAAAAGAATTTTTAGAATATAGAGGGATCCCTGTTGGGTCATTAAGCGTTCTGTTTTGTGCACCCTATCTTTTTGAATCACAAGGAGCCACTTTTTTTCATTTAGAGTTTCATAACAACCTTAGACCCTAATCGTATAGAACAAAGTGGTAGTTCTGGTCTCCTTGGAACTTAACTTCTGGTCTTTTCTTCCACTTGCTTACCAGAAAAGAAAATCGTTCAAAAGCAAATACAACATAAACATAAGTTCTAAATATTCATTCTTGTTACTATCATATCTCACTGACCAAATAGAGAGCCTTGTCCCTGAGCCCTAAACCCAAAACCAATTAGTATTAAACTGTAAATCATATTAAATCTCAGAAACAGCCAGGTGTAGTTTCTTGGATCCAAAATAAGGAAATGTCATTTCATTTTCATTCATCTTTCTCTGCAACCAAACAAAGAAGTCCACAAAACATTACAAATCAAAAAGAAAATTATGAGGAAATAAATTTTTTTTTTTTTTAAAAAGGCCTAGAAGAAGTTATAAAACACGTAAATAGCCCTAATAATCATTTTGTTAAGCCTAAAACAAAATAAATAATAATTACAAGCACACAAATTAAGAATTAATATCAAATCAAACGAAGCCTAACAACTAAATCAATCTCGCTCTACAGTTATGTCCCTAACTTCAATCCGGGACCAAAACAGTGACATTTGGAATTATTCACAACTAAATTCCCGTTATCGAGCATTTTCCGAGCAACCAAACAGAAAATCGAGCATCAAAGAAAAAAATGCCGAATCCGAAGGAAATGACAAATAGAGCAATGCGAGAGAGAGAGAGAGAGAGAGAGAGAGAGAGAGAGAGAGAGAGAGAGAGGAACTGACAACGTTGAGGAGCGTAGCCTTGAGAAGGGGGCTCATTCGCATCGAGGAAAAATGGATTGTTTGGGTGGTCTAGGGTTTTGGATTGTGATCTGAGACGTCCGCTTCCTCCTCTGCCTTTGGTTCTCCTAGGCATGGGCTCAACGACTGCGTCCTCCATTGAAACGTCGTCGTCGTGGCCTTCCATAGCTTTCGATCTCTCTCGCTCGCTCTCACTGGTCACTACCGAGAACCAAATGCTTTTTGGTGCAATTAATTAGGACTGAGTACGGTGCTTTCTTTTTTACTTTGCGGGTTCCCGCCAGTTCCCTCCAGTCTCTGTTTGTCAAGCGAACGAGTACATACATTGGGTGCAAGCAACCCGAATAATGCTATGCCAACACAAATTATTAAAACACTTGTCATGGTGTTATTGGCTAAAAATAATTTCTATTTTATAAAAATCTTTCTCCTGACTGAGTGAGTGATGCAATTTTCTTTAAACAAATAAAATAAGAAAAATGCTTTTTGAATACAAGCGACAGTCTAAATTACAAAATAGATGAAATTTTCGCATATGCACATTATCAAGGTGCCATGAAAAGTTCGAACATGAGATCACTGGTCTTCAAGTCAATATATTTTATTACTATGCTAGACTCCATTGGGAATTAGTTAATGATTTTAATCACATGTGTAATAGATATTTTTAAAAAAAAAAAAACTATTTATCTTATGCATCTAATAGATGACTGAAATTAGAAGTCTTTAACTAATTTTTTTACCAATAAATTTTAATTTGAGAAGCTCTCATGAAACGAAAACACTTGGTTAATAAATTTACCACAAAAAAGGTTTGAATACCTTTTGGATTCCTATGGTTTTGTTTGAAATTTCAATCTGGTTCTTGTTTTTTTTTTTCTTTTGGTAATGAACCTAAGGCTCTTGTGTTTTAATCTATTAATTATGGTCATTTTTGTCTAGTTTGAACATTAATGTGTGCACATTGCATGTGTAGAGACTCGAACATCAAAGTAGGTTAACGTTAAATAAAATTGGCTTGTTAAAGAGATACACATTGATGAAATTGTTCAAATTCAAAATATATTGACCAAAATATAACGTCGAGCAACATACAGGAAAAATACATATTGTTATTTGAGTTCCAAAATGAAGAAAGCACAACCATTTGAATTCCAAAATGAAAAAAAAAAAAAACTTTGCTGTTGTTTTTATTCTCTTATAAAATGAGTATCAAGATACAAGTTTCTTTTTCACTTTACCTACCCACCCCTAATGAGAAATGTTCGAATCCAGCAACATGCTAATCTTACCTAGCAACTTTTATTTAGTCAATTTTATCTTTTTAAACAAAGTTTTAAATTTTATATATAACTAAGGGTTAATTTTGATTTAGTACCTTGAACTCTTACCCTTAAGGCATGTTTGCTCAGGCACTCTCAATTTTAACTATTACATACCTTAAACTTTTCAATCTTTTGCAATTTGGTTCCAGCATTAACTTCACTGTCAAAATTTCAGTTAATAGCTTGCATGACAAGCCTGGGTCTTACTCACCTATTCGTTTATTCGATGTCAATTAAAGAGTATTTTTGGGTAATTGGTGTCTTCCCGCCCATGAGAACACATTACATACATTAATACCAAACCATTTTTGAACAAAATACCCAAAAATATCATTCAACTAACATTGAAGGAAGTGAAAAAGTGGGACCCAAGCTTGCCACTCAAGCAAATAACGAAAATTTTGACGGTGAAGTTAATGCCAGAACCATATTGCAAAAAATTGAAAAACTTGGGGTAAAATTGAGAGTGCATGAACAAACATACCTCATGGGTAAGAGTTTAGGGTACTAAATTGAAATTAACCCTAAAAGAAAACATTATAATTAGAAGGATTATTGCTTATACACAAATCTAAGAATTTTATTTTTAATTTTAGGGTTAATTACAGTTTAGTACCCTATAGTTACATCTTTAAGATAAGTCCTTATCTTCTCAATTTTAACAATCACATACCTTTGTCTTTTAAATTCATTACAATGTGGTTCTGCCGTTAGGGTTTCTATAAAATCTCTCTATTAGTTGCCTACGTGGCATTGTGGGTCCCACATTTTTCAAATTTTTTAATATTTAATTGATTAAAATATGAATAAAATATTAAAAACAAAAAAAAAAAAAAAATCTCTCTCTCTCTCTGCATTCCCCCGATCAAGCTCCAACACCCAACCCTCAAACCCATATCACAGCCACCCTTCACTGCAATGCAACCACCCAACGCTCCTTCCCCGATAACCACCACCCTCCAACCCCCAACGAACCCAGAACCCCAAACCCTCCCACATTATGTTTTCACCCAGAAACCCTCAAACCCACCCACATATGCAAACAATGTTCTGTTTTTGTTTTTTGTTTTTGTCCTTTCCAATTTGTTGGTTTTTGAATTTGCAGATAGAGAGATGAAGACTAGCAGATCTCACTGGAAAGCATTGACTGACGGCGGCAACGAGGTCTGTATGATGGAGAGAGAGTGATTTGTGTTGATGTATGTGTTGTTTGAATTATGCTTTGTTTGTGTTTTGTTTTGAATTATGCTTTGGTTGTGTTTTATGATGAATTATGCTTTCTTTGTGTTTTGAATCAAATTATGCTTTGTTTTGATGTATGCAATGTGTCAAATAAATAGCTATATTATTGAATGCTTTCTTTATTCAATAAAAGAAAAGGCAATAGAACTAATTAAGAAATACAACTAATTAAATAAAAGACAAGAAATACCACTCATTAAATAAAAGACAAGCAATAGAACTAATTAAATAAAAGACAAGCAATACAACTAATTAAATAAAAGATAACCAATACAACTAATTAAATAAAAGACAAGCAATACAACCTAATGGTTTTCATCATTTAACCAATCGATGTTGCTAGGTATCGTCACGGAAAAGCCTTCTTTTCATAACATCCCTTCATTCTAGCTTCCAAAATGACTTTGTTTCAGGGGACATATGGCTCGTATCCATGGCCATGGTTTCCCGATCCTTCTTCTCCATGTCTTTTTTGCGTGCATATTCCTTTTCACTTGCAAATTCTTCATACATTGCCTTCTCATCTGCATCTCTTTTCATGTCTCTCTCAATTCTCATTGTGCCGTTTAGAGCAATTTGCTCCAAAAATTTTGTAGTATCATTGGTGGAATCACTCCCTTTCTTGGCCTTCACCACCTTTCTCCCAATAGGCCTCGGCTCTCTTTGGATTGGTGAGTCTTGATTTATCATGGAATCCAAAGGCGAATACGATGTCGTTGAATCGTGGAGCGACGTCTCATTCAACATAACGGTCGGACCCGTGGGAATAATTTTGAATCTCGAACAATTTTTTACAACGTCCCAACATTGGTGATTGTTGAAGATTTTTTACCTTAGCCAATAGCACCGAACCACATTTGTGCTTGCATAATCTATTAAAAAAAATGTTGAAAATTCAAGAAAAATTGAAAAAAAAAAAAATAGGACATTAAATTTAATAAAACAGCAATTACAAATAATTTACCTTGTTGCCAAGATTTTCGCCGCTTCGAACATTGTCCCTCACTTTTGTCAACACATCTCTCCATTTCTCCAACTCTTTATTTAAAAATTTCCACCTACTAGCCAAGGTCATTTTCATACGATCAGAACCCGATTATTCACAAAATTCGACATGAATTTTTCTCCACATATGAGAGAACTTCATCTCATTGCCCATGATCGGGCAATGACCAACATGGACCCAACACTCACACAACAAAACATCTTCCATGGTTGTCCACACCCTTCCGGCTTTGATGGAAGATGCCATTTGTATTTCAACACAAATTAAATTTGGTGTGGAAAGTGAAAAATATTGGAAGGAGAATAAAATGTATGAAGATTTAGTGTGGAAAGTGAAGAATATTGGTAAGTATTATAGAAAAAAGTTTCAAAAGTTTTGGTATTTTTTTAAAAAAAAGTTTGAATTTTTTTACAATTTTTTTAACAAAACAAAAGGGCAGCCGTTGGATTGGATGACAAATAATGATAAGACAATCTAGAACAACGGTAAAAAAAATTTAAAACCCACCTCCTGCTCAGGCTGCTGAAGCTCGTTGGAAGCGCGACATGGGGCTTGGGCCCCCTCCTGCCCGGCCAAACTGCAGCAGTGGAAGTGCTCTAAGGATGGATATGGTTCAGTTACCAAATTGACGTCATTGACAACCAAATTCGTGAATCAAGACCGAAGGACCACGAGCATCCAATGTCTACTTTCAGTTCATCGAAAAATGGTTCAACTCGATGTAAGAGGAGATGAATTTTGACGGAAAAATAGGCAGAGTTAACGTAAAGGAACTAGGGGTGGCATTTTAAACCGAAAAATCGAAAAACCACAAAAACCAACCGATATTTTACCGCAATAAAACCGCAATCGCGGTAAACCGAACCGCAATTGTGGTATTAAGAACCGAACCGCATTTACGGTTGCGGTTGCGGTATTTGATTTTCAAAATTTGCGGTTACCGCAAACCGCAAAGAATAGCCGCACGGCTATACTCTATGAATAATTAAGTAAAATTGTAAACCCTTCTCTTCTCTTGAATTGGTGGAAAGGGAACCAAACAAGATATCCTATTCTTTCACAAGTTGCCAAGGATATCTTTGCAATTCCAAGTTCTACGCTTGCTAGTGAAAATACTTTTAGCATAGGCAAGAGGATTGTGGATCCTTTTAGAAGCTCTTTGCATCCTAAAATGGTAGAGGCATTAGTGTGTACTAGTGATTGGCTTAGAGCGGACGAATTTTCCTTTTACAAGGAACCAACAGATGATGAGGTTGAATTCTACAAGGAAATGGAAGATATGACAACTTGTAAGTAATTAGTTTATTTATGCTAATGTTATTTATGCTTCTTCTTATAATAAAATGTACTAAACTATGTTGTTTTATTTGTAGATAGCATTGGTGCTCAAACAACACAAAGGGGTTCTTCAAATCCACTCACCACCAACACTTGAGTTTGTAACATTGGTGTATTGCATTTTTCCTTTTAGTTTGTAACTTTAATTAACTGTGAATTGGATTTCTCTTTTTGGTTGTAACTTTAATTCATTTTGCTTTTGGTTTGTAAATTTAAAGGATTTGGAATTGGAATGCTTGAGAAGTTTAACTTTAATTGGAATGTTTGGAATTGTAACTTTAATTTTCTTAGGTTGTGAATGCTTGAGAATTGGAATCGATTGTGAATTTATATATGCTTGAGAAATTGAGGTTGTGTATTTATTTATTTAGGTTGTAAATTTATATTTTTGTGAATGCTTGAGAATTTGCGGTTTTAAACCGCAAATTCGCGGTAACCGACCGCATTTTTGCGGTTTACCGCAATGCGGTAAACCGCAAAACGCGGTCGGTTTGCGGTTTCAAAAATCACCAAACCGCAAATAGTCAGTCGGTTTGCGGTTTGAGTAAAAATTCGCGGTTACCGAACCGCAACCACCCCTAAAAGGAACAATGGTAGAACGTGAGACTTAATTTGAAGACGACATGCCATGCAAATCGGGATATTATTTTGCCCAACATATGTAGAGTATTGGTTAATGCTGCACAGAAGAGTTGAGTCACAAACCTCCACGTCACGCTACTCATATGCTTCCTTTATTCATTTCCTAATCAAGCTTAAGAATGTGCTCCAACACAAGACATTGGGCTCTCGTTAACCTTGCACGAATTTCAGCGGATTTGAAAATAGATCTTTTTGCCTCAAATATCCAATTCATTTGCAGTGGCCACAGTTTCATTGAACGGTTTTGGAATTTTACCAAAATTTAAATAGAATCTAAAATGATCACAATTTCAGGCAGATAATAGGTGAAAGTTTATTTTGAATTTCAAAAAATAGTCAGAAAACATGCTATTTCAAGCGTATATCTCAATTGCGTCAATTGAAAGATATAATTTAGTAATTTACTATGAAAAAGAATTCTCAAAACAATTTAAGCCTTATGCATTGTTCATACATTGGACAGTTGAAATACAACCCAAGAAAAAGCGCTCCAGTAGAATTCGAATTCCTCGTCGTTCTTGATGAATCCACTCGGCCTACATTTCAAGGGCTGCAAAGATTCTTGAGATCCTCCTCCTTTGCATACCAGTTGGGTATTATCTTTGATACATGGGGATAAAGGTCTTTGTATGAGTTTCTGATTGTTCCTTCTGCTACTCCTGTAGCAACTGAGATATCTGCACTCACAGTGGCCATTACTTAAATCAGCACTTGTTAGAAAACCATAAAAATTACAGGTGATGTGAAACCGATGAAGTCTTTGATCCACCAATAAACCCATTAATTACAGGTGATGCAGGCCGTATGTTCAGTTCACAAGCCTTCAACTACATTTTTCAATTAGTTTCTAAGAGGGAGGACGATACTGAACCTTTGAGAGGCTTCTTGTCGTCTGAAAGCTGAGTGATAATATAAATAACTGCTGCTGCTATTGATATAGGGCTCCTCCTGGAATTGAGAGATGAAAAAGAAACAGGCCATCATCAAAAGCAAGTACTATAAAGTTCATCATAATTCAAGGACCGATCTCAAGATAAAGAATCTATCAAGACAACAAATGTATGAATCAGATATTAACTTCTTCAAACGGAACCAGGGAATGCCATTTGTGACCATTATGTCTAATGTTAAGGAATCAAAACCATTATGATAAACTTTTCATTATGTCCTGTAATTCCTCATCACTGTCCAAAACAGGAAGTGCAGGAAAATGAACAAAACAAAAAGTGGTTCTGATCAATTCTTAGGGCTCATGTCAAAATTGATAAGGTGAAGTAGAAAAAGGGGAAAAAAAAAAAGAAAAAGAAAAAGAGTCTCGTTTCAACAGATGGTCAAGAGATTGACCAAAAAAAAAAAAAGACTGCCAAGCTCACCCAAAGATGGTCTAATATTTGAAGAGAGATTGGGCATTCCTTAAGTCATTTAGGGCTGTTTGAATAGTTTAACACAGGATTGCACAAGATCATTTTGTTTATTAGTCCAATTTGCCCCTCTACATAGCACTTCACCTTATATCAGCCAATCCTTTATGATGCCTTGCCATTGGTCTCCACAATGAATGTTTTAAACATAAACAATTCGAATCAACTATTTTGATCATGTTACGTTTTTCAGGGTCCAGCCTTATCTTTTCCGTGATGATGAGGAAAAAATAAAAAATAAAATCAGTGGAAATTGATAAATGGTGCAAATGAATCTACGGGACCATGATGACAGTATACACAATAAGAAAGGTAAAATCAGTTATGCAAATATGCAATCATGAAAATATACATTATTTTCAGCATAATGCATAACAAAAGGAACTACCTGATATCAAATTCTTCCGACTTTTGCACAGCTTCTTGGGCAGCTTTGACTGCTTGATTATTCATTCCAAGATTGGAACAGAAGCGCCTCTACAGTTTAAGTTGCTATTAAGTCAGTAGAAACTACAAACTAGGAAAAAAGTAACTAAGAATTTATGCCTATATATGTAGCTCACCATAAAGTCCCCGGCATGTATTGTTCCCATCTCCACTGACTGACCCTTCTCTAGTCCCAGTTGTTTCACTATATATTCTTTTGCTCGGCCAATTTCCTTCTTTGAGGCTCCATTGGCGACGGAGCAAATTTCTATTTGAAATCCACAGGTTCAGGGAAGCTCATACACAAAGTAATTCAGGAAGCATCCACATGTTAAAAAAGTCATAAACTGTACCCTTTACAGTGCGTGGCTTGTCTTCTTGTCGACAAGCAATATATAGGCAAGCAGCCAATAATGCATCCTGATTTCTTCCTCTACTAGATTTCTGATCTTCCACCCTCTTATATATCTCATTAGCCCGATCCTTCAAATCAAAACATAAAAGCCTCATCATCTAATACTCAAATCCCATGAAATAGCAGGCTATGAATATAAGTTCTTAAGATCCCTTTTATTAGTTTTTAAGAAGGAAACAGAAGATTTTATTAATCTAAACAAAACAATGCAACAGTAATGAACAAACAGTCCACCGAAGGTACAATCATAACCTTCTACAACCAACTAAATGTAACAACACAGACTACAAGAAGTGCTTAAGATTCCTGTACATAAAAAAGAATATATACTTTTCAAGATTTTACCAGAAGTATTTTGCTAAAATAATTATCAACTACATGATGCAAAAACATAAAAATCAGCACAAATAATGTGAATTCACAACTTGTTATCACACTCCTCATTGCAGCAGATATGTTAATACAAGTTTCGCTGTGATGTGAAGATAATGCACTCTCTCTGTCTCTCTCAAAATTTGAAAATAAATAAAAACACTGAATCAAGTCTCAAGGATAACCCATCCCACTCGACTTTTATAATGTTCCTCTCAAGCCAAACGTGCCACATCAAAGCAAGATGAAACAGCTACAGAAGCAACTAAAGCCTATTCTTTATCAAATTTTATAATCCAACAAGATCACCAAATCAGTATTCACCCAATCAGCACCAAAATGGAAAAAAGACCAGTATCCAGAAACCGCAAGACGCCAAACTTGTAGAAGTAAAATGATCTACTGATTGTCCACCCTTTTATCCATATACCGCTAGCTCAATTAAAAAAGGAAAATTTATCTTCATCTCAGATATCAGTGAACGAAACAGTTGAATCAACAAGACAGGCATGGTAGAAAAGTTCATCTGAAATGTTTTCCCCGGAAAAGTATTATGTTGAAAAAGTAATCAATAAATAGACTCAGGGTTTTCACTTGTAGCCACTACTGTTTTTCAATTATATAATTAATTTATCAAGGATACTTGTAGAAGCAAAATACTGTAAAATGAAAATGTGCAGTAGTGGTCTGGTGCTACTTAGAATTTTGTCAGAAATAATGCTTATCATCCCCTACAAGTATGATTATGTAGTGCAAGGCCATGGACAAAGTTTTAGCGTATACTTCAACAAATATTCAGAACTGAATTTGTAGTAACTTTTATTCTCTTATAATATAACAGCCATATTTCATTCCATATTTCATTTGTATCACACAATCACAAAATAAAATAATGGACAAAGCTTTTATTTGACCTTAAAAGTATCCACAATAATGGGTCGCTAAAATTTTATGCATGAATTTGGTAAGCATATGAGCGTACTAGAACTATTAACGGTCCCCATGAATAAATGTTTATAGTACGTAAATAGCATACCTTGATGGTTGCAACAAGGCCCAACCTGAAATACAATGTCACAACATCAGCTATTTTTCTTTATAGTAGTTTACAAATAATCTCATTGTAAGAGAAATTTAACACATCAAGTGAATAAATTTTGATACTAATACTATATAAATATCATCACACATTACAATAGGGAAGAAGCAAGATTTTGAGAGATGAAAAAGTGTACCAAAAAAAACCAATCACCTATGAGTATTAAAAATACTGATATTTGAATATCCACTCTACTCTAATATATGTAGGATTGAACTTAATAGTTTAGTTGTTTTAAAAAAACTAAAAAGCTTAATAATTTCAATTTGTCCAATGCAATTGATTACAGTATACCTGAGATCAATATTTCAATCTCCTCATATATCTATCAACTTAGATTCATGAAATTACATGATGATCATAAAGGGCAAAACTCTCATTTGATTTTAAACCAAATTCCAAATTTAATCTTGAAAAGTTGATTAACAGTTATGGTTTCAAATTGTAATAAAAATTTCCCAACCCAAGCTAATTAGATGTTCAGCTTTGGATTTTCAATTTTCATTTCTACTTTCCCATTACCAATCAGCATCCTCCTCATCCAAATTCAACCCTCAAACGAAACCGAAATCCAGTTTTAAAAAACCTTAAACTACCACAAACCTCTGCCATTTCTACTTTCCCATTACCAATCAACATCCTTCTCATCCAACTTCAACCCTCGAAAGGAAACCCAAAATCCAGTTACAAAACCTAAAAATACCAGAAACCTCGGATTTTTCTACGAACCAAAATACCTTCCCCCCAATATCGCAGCAACAAGCACATACCTATCAGACATGGTGGCAATGGTTTTGAAGGCCAGAATCAAGCCCCGATCCGGATTCGACCCACGGTTCTGCCACCGCCCCAACGACGAAGATAAAAATTCACCAGATGCCCCATTAGGCTTGGCTATGACGGTGGACAACCCGCCATCGGCCAATAGTGGGTTGGTGGGCCCACCAACACGGACCGGGTCATTATCGCCGGACTCGTTCGCGAAGGTACGCCACTCTGAGGTCTCGTCGATGGAATGAGATTCCAACACTAATCCACACTCGGAGCACACCGTGTCTCCCGCCGAGTGGTCGAAAACCACCTCCGTCTGGCGCTTGCAGTCGGAGCAATACGCATCGGACATTTCTCTATAAGATTACAGTATTTTCTCGGGGAAATGGTCTTTGGGAGATGGGAAAGTTTGGAAGATGAGAGTTTTCCTTTGTTGTTTGTTTCTCCCCTTGTTTGGGTGAGCTGAAAGATCTTAATAGGAGAGGAAGGGGATGTGAGGGTATTTATAGAAAGAAGGATTGGAGAGTATTGAAGGGACTTTCTTAGGAAAGTCATGAAGCCTTCATGACTGCAACTGTTTGGACATACGTACTCTTTTGGGCTCTACTTAGATTGGGCTTGCATTCTTGTGTTGGACATGGTATTGGACATCCCCTCTTTCCTCCTGGACATGTTCTCTTTTCATTTTTGTTACGTTTGACCGGGCTGGACTGAGCACGACGAGAATATAGCCCGTTATGTAAGGTCCGGCACAGTTCAGCCCATATGTTTTGGCGGGCCAGGATGAGATAATTTGGTCCAACTGGGCGGCCCATTTAGTGAATTATATTTTTTTAGAGAAAAATAATACATAATTTATAATGTTTAAATATTAAATTAAATATATTTCTTTTCTCTAATAATAGATTTTAAAAATCATTGCTTTCTTTAAAAATAAAATAATAATTTTGTTATTCAAGTTTCAATTTTTTAAACCTGAACAATAGTCTAGCCTTTTTCTATTTAAATGTACTTAGAGTCATTGGCTTCTTTTTCTAACAAATAATAAATCTTATTAGTATTTACATAATTGTTAAAGGAGTCAAATGAAATTGTAAAAAAATCAAAGCAAATCAAAAAAAGCAATTCATAAGTCAAGTTTGGAGTGGACCTATATCGGCCCGTTTAGTGGCCTGACATGAGCCCACCCTGGTCCTACATTGGCTAGGGTAGCGGGCTTGAGCCGAACTTAATGATTTTCATAAATGAATTAACTCTGCCAGATCCATTTATTAAATGGGTCGGCCCGGCTCGTTTGATACCTCTAATGTGAGAGAGGAGGGAAGGGAACAAAAACAGAACAAATCTTGATCGATACATACTTTGATTTAGTTTTTTTTTCTCACTTTGGTTTTGTATTTTTATGAAAAAAATAATCAGTTCGAAAAATCAACATGTTTTTTTAGTTTAGTGGTATTTGTCTCCACTTAGTAGAGATCTTAAGTTCGACTTATGACGAGAATGATATGTATTTGGGATAAGTTCAATACCTAATTGTGTGTAATATTATTGTGGTGGTGGCGGTGTAGTTTTATTGTGGGTGTATTAGTCTATTGTAAACATATTTTGTAAATATCATATCAATCCTATAAAAAAAACATTAATAATTTTTGTTTGGGTGAAAAAAACAAAACAAAAATATTTGGACCTATAAGTGTTATAAATTGTCTTGGTAAATTCAATCTAATAATGACATTTGTCGATGGAAATTAGTAATTTTACGTGTTAGTCTCAATCCAAAATTTGGATTCCAAATGTGCCAGTTGTCTAAAAGTGACACATAGGGCAATATGCGAAATATTCATGTGTCATTGCCAATTCTTAGATTGACAAGTCTTTAAAAATTCATTGGTAATTCTATAGTATCAGGTAGGTCCCACATACACATTCAAAATTTTCCTAAAATCATTTTGCATTACAATTATGTATATTTTCCAACCCTTGTTTTCTATGAAACAATACTTTCAAAATGTTAGAAAAGATGACTAAATACTTTAGCATAATCAAATCAGATTGGTGTTACCACAAAGAGCTACATCATCGACCACGTATTTTGACATGGACTTGCAATGGGAAACTGTGTTCATGGTTGGGGTTTGTCTAAAAAAAATAAAAATGATTATTCAAAGGTGCCCATATTTTGCAATTTGTTAAGATAGGCATTTGAGCAAAATTCTGCACGGAAAATATTCGCCTCTTGATTCTTCAAACCATAGAATCTCATTCTCTTTTCTCCTCCTCGAATCTTGTGAAAAACGCCGGAGTCATGTGTGGTGATTGGAGCCGTGTAGGAGAGAGGAGATAGAGAGCAGCGGCAAGAGACAGATATATATAATTTTGACAGAGTTTCGGGAGGAAAATCAAGTTACCTTGTGTGTTGAATGTACCATATTTTTATAGGGCTCTAGCCATCTAGGGATTTTCAAAGATTAATTTCTATTTGGAAGGAAGATATTTTTTCCTAGAGATTGAGTTAATTAGGAATTTCAATTAGAATTAAATCCCTAATTAATGATAATATCCCCAAATGAAGATAATATCTCATATTTAAGAAAATATTCCTATTTTTTGTCTTAATTAATTGGCCAAATAATTAAAGATCTAGGGTTTAATGAAATAGATTAAGGGCATGTTTACGTATCAGTAATGGAGAAAGTAAGGAATCAAAGAATTTAGGAATCGGAGAACTACTGAATCGGTATGGGAAGAATAATTCTCATTAAGTTGTTTACTAAACATATGGAATTAGCAAAGGAATGAGGTTGATTCCC